>NC_052173.1:1754131-1857441 GCF_902713615.1 Scyliorhinus canicula | reverse complement strand
GGATGATGCCAGCACGTGCTGGCGCTCCTGCGCGTGCACCGACTCGCGCCGGCCGGCGGAGGCCCTCTGGCGCCGGTTGGCATGGCGCCAAGCCCCTTTCCCGCCAGCCAGCAGGGCGCCAACCACTCCGGGGCGGGCCTAGCACCTGAAGGTGCGGAGGATTCCGGAGTGGTTCACGCCACTCCAGCCTGCCGGGACCCCCTGGGTGGGGGAGAATCCTGCCCCTGGTCTAAAAAACTATTTGAGGGAGGGAAGAGTTCTCTCCCCTTTGTGTAAGGCGCATGTCCTGACATCACCCATGAACGGCATTGCTCTGATTTGAAGATTCTGCCCTCTTCTCACCCCCCACCCACCCACCCAGCCCCCAACCAGAGAAAATACTTTCTCTCTATTGACCCTATTGTGTACTCTTTTTTTAAAAAATTTAGTGTACCCAATTATTTTTTCCAATTAAGAGGCAATTTAGCGTGGCCAATCTACCTATCCTGCACATCTTTGGGTTGTGGGGGTGAAACCCACGCAGACACGGGGAGAATGTGCAAACTCCACACGGACAGTGACCCAGGGCCGGGATTCGAACCCAGGTCCTCAGCGTCGTAGGCAGCAATGCTAACCACTGTGCCACCGTGCTGCCCCTCTATCGTGTACTCTAATGATAAATCCCTCAATCAGATCACCCCCTTAATCTTCTTTACTCCAGGCAATATAAATCTGTGCAACCTATACTTGTAATTTCATTTCCTTTTTCCCTCGAGGGTTTGATTCTATCTTGTCCTTTAAGACATTCCTTAAAAAGCCACCTCTTTGGCCAAGCTGTTGAATACCTGCCCTAATTTCTCCTTGTTTAACTTGGTGTCAACCTTTGTCTGATGATGTTCCTGTGAAGGATCTCGAGGCATTTTACTGCATTGATAGCACAGTATAAACGCCAGTTTCCATTGTTGCTGAATTAAATGGCAGTTCAGTCTGGAATACTAAATCTGATAATGTGCAATGCGACAGGATTAACCCATGACCTCATTGTGAAAGTGCCGCTAGGCAACAGTGATCATAATATGATTAAATTAAGTTTGAGGGAGAGGGGAGTGGACCAAAGACTAGTGTTTTAAACTTAAATAAGGACAATTAAGAGAGCATGAGACAGAGCTGGCTGAAGTGAATTTGGGAAATTCGGGCCTGAATTCTCCGTGTCACTCCGCCGGCAACAGGAATTGCGAACTTATGGAGAAGAGTGCGCAATGGAAAAAGCGGAATTTGTGCCCGCCGTCAGTTCCATCGCCATGCTTCGATCCCCTGTTAGCGGCGATATCAAAGTTTGCACACTGTCGGCGGGTTGATGCAAAACCGTCAGTTGCATGGATTTAAATATGATTAGTGGGTTGAACACTTCATGCTCCACCCCTCTGCGACGCTCCGCTTCTCTTAGGTGGAAGTCATGTGATTGCAAATTGGTGCAAGTATTTCCAAGCGGGGCTTCGGCGCCATGGGTGCAGAGGGCAGCGGGAGGCTCAAAAACTATCCCGGCTCTGGGTCACTGTCCATGTGGAGTTTGCACATTCTCCCCGTGTCTGTGTGGGTTTCGCCCCCACAACCCAAAGCTGTGCTGGTTAGGTGGATTGGCCACGCTAAATTGCCCCTTAATTGGAAAAAATATAGGGCGCGATTCTCCCAAACCGGGAGAAATCGTAAGGCTGGCGTCAAAAACGGACGGGTTTGACGCCAGCCTCCCCCTCCCCGACCGGGAACCGATTCTGGTCCCCGGTCGGGGCTAGCATGCCGCGGCCGTGAACTCCGGCATCGCGGGCTTAACGAATTTCGTTAAGCCCGCTTGCCAGAGTTTGCGACGGCTGACGCGTCACATGACGTCAGCCGCGCATGCGCGGATTGGAAGACTCCAACCCGCGCATGCGCGGATGACGTCATCGCGTATTTGCGCGAAACCCGCGCATGCGCGGGCCGGGATGCCCCTCAGCCGCCCCGCGAATTGATACAGCGGGGCGGCGGAAGGACAAAGAGTGCGCGGGAATCGGACCCGCTGCCTGCGATCGGTGCCCACCGATCGCGGGCCCATGGCACCCTTGGCCGTGGTACTGCCGTGCCAATCGGTGCCATGGTTGCCAAGATCGGAACTTTACGGCCGTTTTTACGAATGGCCAGGCCAGGTGTGTTTGCCGTTCGTAAAAACGGCCGTAAAGGGCTTGGACTTCGGCCCATCGGCCAGCTGTGAATCGCTGCTCGCCGTAAAAAAACGGCGGCAGCGATTCGTGTCGGGAGTCGGGCGTGGGGGGGGGGGGGGAGAATAGCGGGAGGGCGTCAAACTAGCGTGGCCGTAAAAATTTACGACCCCCGCTATTCTCCGCACCGTTGTGAGTGCGGAGAATTGCGCCCATAATTGGGTACTCTAAATTTACAACAAAAATAACAATTGCTGGGCTTGCTAGGAGATGGTTGACCGGCCGGGGAATGATTTGGTGCCGAGTCCATGGACCCGGGGAGTTCCCCCTCGGGATCGGGCTGGTGTGGCTTAGACTGCCATTGCTGCAGTTCGTGGATTCAGATACACCCCTTTGGTTCTACTGACCGGCTCCTGGCTGCTCACTCTGCTGACTGCTCACCATGTCCTGTAATGTTCAGAGAACCTCTGTTGGTGTGGGAGCCCACCCAGGCCGCCCCTCTGGAAACCCTCATACCCCAGCGGTATCAGGAAGGGGATGGGCGTGGCCAAGCTCAATCAGGGGCCTACCAGGTGTTGCCACTCCTCAGAAACGCTGCCCCATTGCAGAGGAAGCAGAGCTCACTCCAAACATAGGATACCTGCACCGCGGCCTTTGGCACCCGCCCTGGCACACTGCCCCTCTCAGGGCAGAGGCTTCACCAGTGACCCCCCACCCCTCAGGATCACGGGCTGTCTCCTGGTGAGGCTGGCCCCGCTGACTGCCTGTGCCACCTCTCTCAGGTGCTGGAGAGCACCTCCTTTCACAGGAGGGCGGGTTTGAGTCGGCGGCCCACCCTGGGGCAGAGGGTGTCCCTCCTCTCCTCACTGACATCGAGCAGTGGGTCCACCTCGGACTCCATCTTTGAGACTGCAGTGAGTGTGGGGTAAGTCGTGCGCTCAACAACAGTTCCAGCTGTCAGGCTCTTTAACGCTAACCCCAGCTCGAGTGGCCACACCGCCTGCTGGGCCGGGAATTGCTTTCAATTCACGCTGGCAGAGTGCCAGCCGATTTGCACGTCCTGAGTTGTGGGACGAATCGCGCCCCCAACGGAAACGTAAATCGCAAACTATTCAGTTCCGGCGGGAACACTTAGGGCGGGATTCACCGCAATGAGTGAATTGGCCTGCCGCCAACGGGACTGCGCGAGTTAGCGCGTGCGCAGAACCACTGGCGGGGAATCGGAGAATCCCGCCTTTAGTCTCCCAAATGGAAAATCCAGCCCTTGGTTTTTTTTTTAATAAATTTAGATTACCCAATTATTTTTTCCAATTAAGGGGCAATTTAGCGTGGCCAATCCACCTACTCTGCACATTTTTGGGTTGTGGGGGCGAAACCCACACATACACGGGGAGAATGTGCAAACTCCACACGGACAGTGACCCAGGGCCGGGATCGAACCTGGGACCTCAGCACCGTGAGGCGGTTGTGCTAACCACTAGGCCACCGTGCTGCCCTTCCAGCCCTTGGTTAATGGATAGGTCAGTAGAGATGGGGCAGCACGGTGGCACAGTGGTTAGCATTGTTGCCTACGGCGCTGAGGACCAGGGTTCGATCCCGGCTCTGGGTCACTGTCCGTGTGGAGTTTGCACATTCTCCCCGTGTCTGCGTGGGTTTCACCCCCACAACCCAAAGATGTGCAGGATAGGTGGATTGGCCACGCTAAATTGCCCCTTAATTGGAAAAAATAATTGGGTACTCTTAATTTTTTTTTTAAAAAGGTCAGTAGAGATGCCGATAGGGTTAGGGTGGGCAAGGTGGGCTCCATGCCCCCCTTCTGTGCTGTACCATTTGTAGGGTTCGATCCAAGGAGATATTTCGGAATACTTAGAAAAGATACATTCTGCTGAGGAAGACTAAGGAAAGGACACATCATCCGTGGCTAACTAAGGAAATTGAAGATAGTATCAAATTGAAAGAAAGTATATAATTCCACAAAGATGAGTGGAAGGTCAGAAAACTGGATAGAATACAGAGAACAGCAAAGAATGACGGAAAGATTAATAAGGAGGGAGGAATGCGACTATGTGATAAAGCTAGCTCGGAATATCAAAACAAACAGTATGAGTTTCTACAGGTATTTAAAAAGGAAAAGAATAAGTTGAGTGAGTGCTGATCCTCAAGCGAGTGAGAATGGGGAATTAATCATGGAAAATAAGGAAATGGCAGATACATTGAATAGATATTTTGCATCTGTCTTTGCTGTAATTGTCATAATATACACCAGTATGTCATGATGCAGACACACACTGATGGACATACTCTGGGACCAATCAACATGCACAAACACCGCAGCCAATCACCAGTTAGAACACGCACGATAAAGACAGAGGGCATCACTTTTCCCGCTCATTTTGGATGCTGCCTCTCAGAAGCACAATAGCTCATCAGTTACAGTACAGACTCTCACCACGTGCTGAGAGATTCAACTGGTTCAGACAGGCACAGGTCTCTAGTTAATCTAGCCTCGTGTAAACCCACAGTTATCGTATGTCTAGTATTTTATAAGAGTTAATAAAATAGTGTTGAACCTTCTTCAGTGTTGGTGGCATCTATCTGCTTCACAAGTCCACAGTGCCCAACACATCATAGAACATAGAACAGTACAGCACAGAACAGGCCCTTCGGCCCTCAATGTTGTGCCGAGCCATGATCACCCTACTCAAACCCACGTATCCACCCTATACCCGTAACCCAATAACCCCCCCCTTAACCTTACTTTTATTAGGACACTACGGGCAATTTAGCATGGCCAATCCACCTAACCCACACATCTTTGGACTGTGGGAGGAAACCGGAGCACCCGGAGGAAACCCACGCACACAGTGGGAGGACGTGCAGACTCCACACAGACAGTGACCCAGCCGGGAATCGAACCTGGGACCCTGGAGCTGTGAAGCATTTATGCTAACCGCCATGCTACCCTGCTGCCCGCATCAGCTGCCTGCCATCAGTACTGGAGACAAATAACATCCCAGAAATAATTGTGAATCAGGAGGTGAAAGGGCAAGAGGAACTGAAACAATTAGAATCACCAGGAAAGAGTACTGAGAGAACTCTGAGAACTAAAAACGGACAAATCCCCAGGTCCTGATAGATTTCAAAATAAGTGAGTGCCAGGATAATAAATGCATTGGTTTGAATTTTCCAAAATGTCCTAGATTCTGGAACGGTCCCAACAGATTGGAAAATAGTGAATGTGGCTCCTCTATTCAATAAAAGACAGACTCTGCCATAGGAAAATTGCTGGAATCCTAATAAAGAGGGGAAGACACTCTGAAACTCTCGATCCAATCAAGCAGACAACATGGTTTTTGTGAAAGGGAAATCATGGGCGGAATTCTCCGCTCCTGCGCGGCATCGGGAACTCGGCCGAGTTTCACGACGGCCTCGGAGGCCGCTCCTCGCACCCTATTCACCCCCCAGGGGGCTAGGAGCGGCGTTCCGTAAATCTCGGCCGTCGTGCGTTGCCGCTTGCATCAAGGAGGCGCGCCGAGAATGACGCGACGCAGCGCCTAAGTGACATCAGCCGCACATGCGCAGTTGCCGTCTTCCCCTCCGCTGTCCCGCAAGACATGGCAGCTTGATCTTGCGGGGCGGTAGAGGGGAAAGAGTGCGTCCCTTGGAGACACCAGCCCGACGATCGGTGGGCACCGATCGCGGGACAGTCCCTTCCCGAGCACGGCCGTGGTGCTCACTCCCCTCTCCGCCCCCCCCACAAGCCACAAACGAAGCTTTGGTGCCATGTTTACGCCGGCAGTGACCAGGTGTGGTTGCCGCCGGCGTGAACAGGTCGGGAACGTCAGGCCGCTCGGCCCATCCGGGCCGGAGAATCGCCGGTCACCGTGAAAAACGGCGAGGGGCGATTCTCCGAGCGGGGGGTGGGAGAATCGTGGGGGGGGGGGGGGGGGGGCAGGGCGGTGTGTCGTGAGTCGCCCGGCCCTCCCGCGATTCTCCCACCCGGCGCGGGGAGCGGAGAATCGGGCCCAATGTTTGACTATTTTATCGGAGTTTTTTGAGAAAGTAAAAAGCAGTGTGGATAAAGGGGAAACTGCGGATGTACTGAATTTACATTTCCAGAAGGCATTTGACAAGGTGCCACATCAAAGGTTACTATGCTAAATAAGAGCTCATGGATTGGCTGGCTGACAGGAAGCAGAGAGTAGGAATAAAGAGGTTATTTCCAGGTTGGCAGGGTGTGATGAATAGAGTGCCAGACGGATCAGTGCTGGGGCCTCAACTATTTACAAACTGTACCAATGATTCGGATGAAGAGACCGAATGTGTAGTTGCTACATTTTTTTAATGACACAAACGATTGCAGAACTCGGAGTTGCAGAGGGATCTGGATGTCCTGGTACATAAACCAGGAAAGTTAGTGTGCAAGTACAGCGAGTGATTAGGTGGGCAAATAGAATGTTATTTATTGCAAGTGTAACAGACAGGAGGGGGTTAATTTAAACAGCCCTAATTTCACCACCCATCCATAAGCAAGTGTTTTTGATTGTTTCCCTCCAAGTGATAGCGTATTTTCCAACCCCTCAGTTTTGATGTGATCCAATTTTCTATTAACCCCACAGCAGAGGGTGACGCGGTGGCACAGTGGTTAGCACTGCTGCCTCACGGCGCTGAGGTCCCAGGTTCGATCCCGGCTCTGGGTCATTGTCCGTGTGGAGTTTGCACATTCTCCCCGTGTTTGCGTGGGTTTCACCCCCCACAACCCAAAGATGTGCAGGCTCGGTGGATTGGCCGTGCTAAATTGCCCCTTAATTGGGAAAAAATGAATTGGGTACTCTTAAATTTTTTTAAAATAACCCCACAGCAAACTTGAGACAAGATAAACTCAGAAGGGTTAGTTTATTTGCAGACCCACAACCCGAAAAGAGGATTTGCAACGTCCCTCTTGTGTTCCGATAGAATCCCGACAGTGCAGAAGGAGGCCATTCGGCCCACTGAGTCTGCACCGACCCTCTGAAAGAGCATCCTACCCAGGCCCATTCCCCCGTAACCTCACTTACCCTGCGCATCCCTGGGCACTAAGGGACAGTTTAACATGGCCAATCCACCTAACCTGCACATCTTTGGACTGTGGGAAGAAGATAGATTCTGCAATAACAAGGGAATCAAAGATTATCGAGGGTGGGCAGAATGTGGGGTTGAGGCCACAATGCGATCAGCCATGATTGATTGAACGGCAGGGCAGACTCGAGGGGCTGAGTGGCCCCCTCTTAATTTGCAGGTCCTGTTATGCCCTGAGGTGTCTTATGGAAATCAAAACATTTCAGAATTGTTAACATATTATCATTTGTAATGAAAGCTACAAACAAAATATCAGGTTCTGTGGCTGTTAAGAATGAAGGTAAGGAACGTTTGGGGTTACACTATTGAAAACTGACAAACTGAAGATCAGCTCAGTAGTGCTCCCAGCAGGAACTTTGGAATATTACAGGTGCCTATTACTTTGTAAAATAACAACAGTCTGCATTTATATAGCCCCCTTTAACGTCGTAAGATGCTTCCGAAGAGCTGATCTGAAGGCTGAGTGGATCTCGCACTTTAAATCAACTGATGGGACATTAGTTTGAATTCCTGATCTTATTGATTGGAATAAGTTGTCATTCATCAGTGATTTTTCCCTTAACATAGAACATAGAACAGTACAGCACAGAACAGGCCCTTCGGCCCTCAATGTTGTGCCGAGCCATGATCACCCTACTCAAACCCACGTATCCACCCTATACCTGTAACCCAACCCTTAACCTTACTTTTATTAGCACACTACGGGCAATTTATCATGGCCAATCCACCTAACCCGCACATCTTTGGACTGTGGGAGGAAACCGGAGCATCCGGAGGAAACCCACGCACACAGGGGGAGGACGTGCAGACTCCGCACAGACAGTGACCCAGCCGGGAATCGAACCTGGGACCCCTGGAGCTGTGAAGCATTTATGCTAACCACCATGCTACCCTGCTGCCCCTGCTAACCGCAGAGTCCTTTTCAGAGTATCGACGCCCTACAGCAAGCAGTATATTTAAACCGAGTCTCCATAAACTACAGCAAACAGAACTTCTGATCAAAACTCCAGCAAAGTCTCCCGATAAAAAAAAGCAAGATTATTTCTTCAGCAAACTGCAGCTAGGGCATCTCAATTCTAGCCAGATTTTTTGCTCCTATACGAATGATGTTGAACACAACCATCCAAAATTCCTGGACCTTAATTGACCGTTTCTGCTCGATGTAAAGAGCATTTTTAACAGTGTAACCGTTAACTTTGATGCGAATGGCCGGAAACTTTTTAAACATGGACATATTAAGTGGTGGCAACCATGCTTGTTTACAGTGCTGACTCTCTGAAAATTTTTAATTGCCAAATTATTGCTCATTTCCTGATTTTAGTGCAAGAAATACAGGGAGACGCTCTCAACTCAGAGGAAAGCAGAACTGGAAGAGAAGTTGTATGCCAGTGAGCTTTTCAAGGATAAGAAAGCTGCATATGCCGCCAGGTAATAGAAATCTTTTCCAGTTCCTTGAGTTCCTCACGTTACTAATGGCCATTACCCAATGACACCTCTGCTGCTACCAGAGACCCAGCTGATGTCCTGGGCCTTTGTCAATGCCTTCATGATAAGACCAGCCCACCCATACAGGTTGGCAAAGTCCCTCTTCCATCCTGCTGTACAATTTATACCTTCCACAGCCATCGAGGAAGCTGTGGTGGTCAGAGACAAAGCTACAAACTGTCACCTTAAAACAAGTGCACAGTTCTCCCTGTTGTTTCATGGTGTGAGCCTGTAGCAGCAATGCTCAAATATTTATAAACGGACGGGCCCAATAATCCTACCAGTTTCTTTCATTAGCGGGTCCTAGTGTTGCCCTGTGATGCGACCATCAATTCACACGAGACGATTAGTAGCAGTGAACAGTGGTTTTAATCAGCTAGATCTGTGCCTGCCTGCGACTGCTCGGTACTGAGTGCCGCCTACTGGCTGCAGATCTATATACCACCCCCTAGGGGGCGGAGCCACAGGGGCATCGACATAATACAAGACAATACAGTGGTGAATTGCAGTAGCAATACGTTCACCACACCCTGTAACCATCCCCCAGCAACCCAAAACCACATGAACAGCTATTCCTGCTCTCTGTTCAGCATCTCCAAAGTTATGACAGGAGATTAAACGAACCTCAGGGAAATTCTCCTCCCAGATGTACATTCAGGTCAGTCGTGTAGCACAAGGTTCTGGCACACAAAGGGTTAACGTGGAGCTGAGTACAGTACCGCCCACACAGTGATGTCAGAAAGCACATGACCCACCCACACCTGCGGGCCAGTGTAGCATTGGACAGAGTCGTGTGTAGAAGCAAGCATGGACCTTTACTGTGCCTTTGTATATAGTGTCTAGCAGTTAATAAATAAACTACAAGGGCAGCACGGTGGCCTAGTGGTTAGCACAACCGCCTCACGGCGCTGAGGTCCCAGGTTCGATCCCGGCTCTGGGTCACTGTCCGTGTGGAGTTTGCACATTCTCCCCATGTCTGCGTGGGTTTCGCCCCCACAACCCAAAAATGTGCAGGGTAGGTGGATTGGCCATGCTAAATTGCCCCTTAATTAGAAAAAATAATTGGGTAATCTAAATTTATAAAAAAAAAATAAATAAATAAATAAACTACCTAAGATTCTGGATACCTTAATAAGACATACCAAACTACCCCAACACATTGCAACAAGTCATGCTATCATTTTCAGGCCAGCAGTGGAAACTGTGCATATCCAATAGTTTAAACACAGAGGACTAACTATTGTGCCCATCAAATTTGCACCTGTGCCTTTAAATGCCAATCTTATTGTCATTGACTCATTTAACTTCTTTTTCAAAGAGGTAATTTACTCTGCCCCAAGTTCTGGGAATCTCATGTACTCACTATTGCATTGTGGGATATTCCCCTTAGATTTAGTTATAGAACATACAGTGCAGAAGGAGGCCATTCGGCCCATCGTGTCTGCACCGACCCACTTAAGCCCTCACCTCCACCCTAACCCCGTAACCCAATAACCCCTCCTAACCTTTTTGGACACTAAGGGCAATTTAGCATGGCCAATCCACCTAACCCGCACATCTTTGGACTGTGGGAGGAAACCGGAGCACCCGGAGGAAACCCACGCATACACGGGGAGAACGTGCAGACTCCGCACAGACAGTGATCCAAGCCGGGAATCGAACCTGGGACCCTGGCACTGTGAAGCCACAGTGCTAACCACTGTGCTACCGTGCTGCCCATATGGACTAGTTAGGGGCTGGTTTAGCTCAGTTGGCAGGACAGCTGGTTCGTGATGCAGAGCAAGGCCATGCAACGCGTGTTCAATTCCCGTACCAGCTGAGGATATTCATGAAGGCCCCGTCTTCTCAACCTTGCCCCTCGCCTGAGGTGTGGTGACCCTCGGGTTAAATCACCACCAGTCAGCTCCCCCCCCCCCCTTAAAGGAGAAAGCAGCCTACGGTCATCTGGGACTATGGCAAGTGTACTTTTAGTTCTGGATATCTTAGTTTACTTGTGCTTGTCTAGTCTTGTTCCATAATCTATTTTATGAAGATTTAATCTGTTTCTGTGACTGTCAGTGTGTCCCAGCCTTTCAAAGGAATGTATATGGACGCTCAGAGAAAGGCCAAATACCAGAAACTGGCCAGCAGCATAGAGGGGAAGTTACTTATGATGGACACAGCCACAAAAATTAACAGAAAGGATGGAAAGGTAAGGAGAAAAATATCAATCTTAGAGCTGCTGCAACACATAAAATGGGGAGGGGGGGGGATAGGACTAGGAGACACCTGCGTGGAGTTGGCTGAGGGAGGGGAGTTGAAATAACATTCCATAATTGCATCCATACTGTATTTAATTGTTTGGACTCTTAATCATGTCCATGTGCTGTCTCCATTCCAGCATTCTCCAAGGATCTTGATCATGACAAACAGCTACTTTGTCTTGGCCGATACAAAATCCCTGCAAATTAAAACACTGATCAAAATGAACGAGATTGCGAGTATCTCTATGAGCCAACGTAAAGATGGACTCCTTGCGCTACATGTTGCGGAGGTGAGTATGGATTGAACCTGGGATGCCATGGCAAGAGTTAAATATTGATGAATGAACTATGCCAAGATTCAGGAGCCGACAGTGGGTGCTTTGCCCCATCCAGACCTGGTCCCGTTAGAAAATATGTCATCTGATCCCTTCTCCACTTGGATTACAACCTGAAATGTGCCAACTGATGTGTGGCAAGGGAAGGCGTGAAAAACTAGAAGAGCAATTAATATGTGGGTAGGGCGCTGGCACCTCCACCTGGCATCAGATGCCAGTCTGGGAGCATACTGGCCATCTAAATAAATTTAAATGAAGGGTGATTTTAAGAAAGGAATTTACATTTTACAGACTGCACTGATCTTAGATTCACACCACGTCACTTCATATTGGAATAAATGAGCAGATTTTGTGTTTTATTGCACTAAATGGTCCAAAACTGGAAAATAGTTGCTCGGAATATCTTGCCGGTATTTTATTCATAGAACAGTACAGCACAGAACAGGCCCTTCGGCCCTCGATGTTGTGCCGAGCAATGATCACCCTACTCAAACCCACGTAACCCGTATACCCATAACCCAACAACCCCCCCATTAACCTTACACTACGGGCAATTGATCATGGCCAATCCACCTAACCCGCACATCTTTGGACTGTGGGAGGAAACCGGAGCACCCGGAGGAAACCCACGCACACAGGGGGAGGACGTGCAGACTCCACACAGACAGTGACCCAGCCGGGAATCGAACCTGGGACCGTGAAGCATTGATGCTAACCACCATGCTACCGTGAGGCCCAAATTCATTACAGTTCAAAATAGACAATGGCTTGAAGTACAGATGTTTCTGAAACTGGTCCATTTACCGTGAAGAAATCCGGGAAAACAAATGAAATGAAATAAAAACCGCTCATTGTCACAAGTCAGCTTCAAATGAAGTTACTGTGAAAAGCCCCTAGTGGCCACATTCCGGCGCCTGTTCGGGGAGGCTGGTACGGGAATTGAACCGAGCCTGGCCTGCCTTGTCCTGCTTTAAAAGCCAGCGATTTAGCCCAGTGCTAAAGGAGCAATTTCAGATTTTGCAATAAAATCCAAGGCTTTTAAACTTATAAAGAATAATTTTGTTAGTATGAAATCAAGCTAGTTATTAATTTTAGCAATTAATAACACTACTTGTGTGACTGAGGGGCTTTCACTTAGGTGACTAAAATGGAAAACTGCATTTTAATTTAATTCCCTTCAAATTGCCAGAACTCTTCTGTTGGGCCGAAGGGGGACTTCCTCTTAAACAGCGACCATCTAGTAGAGCTGACCACCAAATTGCATCGCTCAATACTGGATGCAACCCAGCAGAAGATAAACCTCAAGATACAGGATGAGTAAGTAAAATAAGTCATCTTGGTGTCATTTCCACTGATGCACTTTTTCTGTCACTTTCTTCAACTCTTCAAGATGGGAGTTTTAGTTTTGTGAAATGGAAGACAATCGATTCAGGGCACACAGCATTAGGTATACAGAGTAAAGCTCCCTCTACACGGTCCCCGTCAAACACTCCCAGGACAGGTACAGCTCGGGGATAGATACAGAGTAAAGCTCCCTCTACACTGTCCCCATCAAACACTCCCAGGACAGGTACAGCACGGGGTTAGATACAGAGTAAAGCTCCCTCTACACTGTCCCCATCAAACACTCCCAGGACAGGTACAGCACGGGGTTAGATACAGAGTAAAGCTTCCTCTACACTGTCCCCATCAAACACTCCCAGGACAGGTACAGCACGGGGTTAGATACAGAGTAAAGCTTCCTCTACACTGTCCCCATCAAACACTCCCAGGGCAGGTACAGCACGGGGTTAGATACAGAGTAAAGCTCCCTCTACACTGTCCCTGTCAAACACTCCCAGGACAGGTACAGCACGGGGTTAGATACAGAGTAAAGCTTCCTCTACACTGTCCCCATCAAACACTCCCAGGACAGGTACAGCACGGGGTTAGATACAGAGTAAAGCTCCCTCTACACTGCCCGCATCAAACACTCCCAGGTCAGATACAGCACGGGGTTAGATACAGAGTAAAGCTCCCTCTACACTGTCCCCATCAAACACTCCCAGGATAGGTACAGCACGGGGTTAGATACAGAGTAAAGCTCCCTCTACACTGTCCCCATCAAACACTCCCAGGACAGGTACAGCACGGGGTTAGATACAGAGTAAAGCTCCCTCTACACTGTCCCCATCAAACACTCCCAGGACAGGTACAGCACGGGGTTAGATACAGAGTAAAGCTCCCTCTACACTGTCCCCATCAAACACTCCCAGGACAGGTACAGCACGGGGTTAGATACAGAGTAAAGCTTCCTCTACACCGTCCCCATCAAACACTCCCAGGACAGGTACAGCACGGGGTTAGATACAGAGTAAAGCTTCCTCTACACTGTCCCCATCAAACACTCCCAGGGCAGGTACAGCACGGGGTTAGATACAGAGTAAAGCTCCCTCTACACTGTCCCTGTCAAACACTCCCAGGACAGGTACAGCACGGGGTTAGATACAGAGTAAAGCTTCCTCTACACTGTCCCCATCAAACACTCCCAGGACAGGTACAGCACGGGGTTAGATACAGAGTAAAGCTCCCTCTACACTGCCCGCATCAAACACTCCCAGGTCAGATACAGCACGGGGTTAGATACAGAGTAAAGCTCCCTCTACACTGTCCCCATCAAACACTCCCAGGACAGGTACAGCACGGGGTTAGATACAGAGTAAAGCTCCCTCTACACTGTCCCCATCAAACACTCCCAGGACAGGTACAGCACGGGGTTAGATACAGAGTAAAGCTCCCGCTACACTGTCCCTGTCAAACACTCCCAGGACAGGTACAGCACGGGGTTAGATACAGAGTAAAGCTCCCTCTACACTGTCCCCGTCAAACACTCCCAGGACAGGTACAGCACGGGGTTAGATACAGAGTAAAGCTCCCTCTACACTGTCCCTGTCAAACACTCCCAGGACAGGTACAGCACGGGGTTAGATACAGAGTAAAGCTCCCTCTACACTGTCCCCATCAAACACTCCCAGGACAGGTACAGCACGGGGTTAGATACAGAGTAAAGCTCCCTCTACACTGTCCCTGTCAAACACTCCCAGGACAGGTTCAGCACGGGGTTAGATACAGAGTAAAGCTCCCTCTACACTGTCCCCATCAAACACTCCCAGGACAGGTACAGCACGGGGTTAGATACAGAGTAAAGCTCCCTCTACACTGTCCCTGTCAAACACTCCCAGGACAGGTTCAGCACGGGGTTAGATACAGAGTAAAGCTCCCTCTACACTGTCCCTGTCAAACACTCCCAGGACAGGTACAGCACGGGGTTAGATACAGAGTAAAGCTCCCTCTGCACTGTACCCATCAAACACTCCCAGGACAGGTACAGCACGGGGTTAGATACAGAGTAAAGCTCCCTCTGCACTGTTCCCATCAAACACTCCCAGGACAGGTACAGCACGAGGTTAGATACAGAGTAAAGCTCCCTCTACACTGTCCCCGTCAAACACTCCCAGGACAGGTACAGCACGGGGTTAGATACAGAGTAAAGCTCCCTCTACACTGTCCCCATCAAACACTCCCAGGACAGGTACAGCACGGGGTTAGATACAGAGTAAAGCTCCCTCTACACTGTCCCCCATCAAACACTCCCAGGACAGGTTCAGCACGGGGTTAGATACAGAGTAAAGCTCCCTCTACACTGTCCCCATCAAACACTCCCAGGACAGGTACAGCACGGGGTTAGATACAGAGTAAAGCTCCCTCTACACTGTCCCTGTCAAACACTCCCAGGACAGGTACAGCACGGGGTTAGATACAGAGTAAAGCTCCCTCTACACTGTCCCCATCAAACACTCCCAGGACAGGTACAGCACGGGGTTAGATACAGAGTAAAGCTCCCTCTACACTGTCCCTGTCAAACACTCCCAGGACAGGTTCAGCACGGGGTTAGATACAGAGTAAAGCTCCCTCTACACTGTCCCTGTCAAACACTCCCAGGACAGGTACAGCACAGGGTTAGATACAGAGTAAAGCTCCCTCTGCACTGTACCCATCAAACACTCCCAGGACAGGTACAGCACGGGGTTAGATACAGAGTAAAGCTCCCTCTGCACTGTTCCCATCAAACACTCCCAGGACAGGTACAGCACGGGGTTAGATACAGAGTAAAGCTCCCTCTACACTGTCCCCATCAAACACTCCCAGGACAGGTACAGGAAAATCCCAGAGAAAGGTACAGGTGCCTATATCACACAAATAGTTTTGCTATAATACGTAGGCCGGGATTCTCTGAAATTGGGGCAATGGCCCCACGCCCTACGGAAAACGGGCGCAAATCACTCCAGACTTTTTTCAAAAAGTCCGGTGCGATTCTCCAGTTTTAAGAGGGATTGCAGGGCCCCGGCATGCACCAACGCAGTTCTTGCTGCTGATCCGGGCCCTGTACGTCCAGCTGCGGGTCCGAGCATGCGTTCAGCAGTCGTTTTCGCGCCGGCCCCCGCGCATCATGGTGGAGCCACACAGCGGTTCTACGTGTGAGAAGATAGCCCAGCCACACCCCCCCCCCCCCCCACACAGGATCATGCGTGCCTGCCGATCGGTAGCCCCCGATCGTGGGCCTTTCCGTCGTGGATTTTCTCTCCCCCCTCCCTCCCCCAGCGCGCCCGCGGGTCCGAGCTCCCGCCAGGTGGAACCACACCGGCGTCAAAGGCCGGTCGATTGCGGAGAATCGCCGCCAGGGCCTATTTCAACGGCCCCCAAGTGACCTCGCGCACACGGCTGGCGGCGATTCTCCAGTCCGCGGAGAATCACGTCTCGGCGCCGCGAGTCTGAGACCCCATTCGCCGCCCCCCCCCCCCCCCCCCCCCCCCCCCCGCCGAGCGCGATTTTGGCGTTTCGCCTCGGAGAATCCCGGCCATGGTGTCTCGATCGGCCTTTACAGTGTTGCACTATTTTCTCCTCTGCAGACTTTCTGTTAAATTCGGTAAAGGCATGGTCTCTGTGAAGTTTGTAAATGCAACAGAGAAAAATGGAAATGTTCCACTGTGCAAGAAGAAAAACAGTCACTTATTCGAGGTCCATGTTCCTTAACGGTGATGGCTCCAACCTGTCCAGCCACTCAATATCTATCTCCAATCAGGATTGTGGAAATTCGAGGTCCTGAGGCCTTAAAGCAACAGCAGTTATTAAAAAAAGTACCTTTTGATTAATCATCACTTCACCAATCACACTGCTTTGGCGCACGTTGATTTGCATGAAAACTGAAGGGGGAAAGTTCTACAGCACTGCTCATTTGGATGGAAGGTAGAATTTTGCGATATATGCAATCCTTGCACCCAGGAGTGGGGCAGTGGAGTTTTTACCCTCAAATCTTTGAGTCATTGTAAATGCTGATTATTCTTTTGTGCTGATTAATTGAAACCAGGCAAGACGATTCTTCCCCATATCCTCAATGTAAACCTGCTGTTCAGTTTATACTCTTATTAAAATTTGTTTTAAGATTTGTCTCACGCTATTATGGCATTGTGTCAAATCTGATTTTATGATTTGGATATTGTCCACATTTTTCTGCCTTTGACAGCTGAGTATGAGCGATCAGAAGGAAAATTATTGTTTTTAGATCGGACCAAATAGAACAGGGGAAGCCTGAAAATAACAAATGACAAAAAACGATTCTAATGCTTACAATACTCCAATATATCAAGTTCCTTACAGAACTGCAGTTTGAAAGATTTACACTAGCTAGCATGTTATTTTAATTACCTCCTACACTTTACTCTCCTCAGCATGGATTCATGCAATCACGCTATTAGGCTGTGGGAGACATCATAAACAAAGCAAATATATCCCTCACCTAACCAAACTACCTATCAGCATAATTTTGCCCCAGGGACCAGAGTCCAATTGTACGGCCACTGTTATTGTTCCAATTCAGATACCTTTTTCTGTTTTAATAGGCAAGTTTATAATCCTGCAGGTTTAGCAGCTGTTTCCTCACCACAGGCAGTCCAGAGAGAGCATCTGGCTGATTATTTATCTCACGCATTCACTTACTCGCCCAGGGCTACTGAAGCCAATCACATTGTTAGCCAATACAACAGGCCCTGGCTTGAACTCTATGTGGCACCAAAACTATAACAGGCAGTTTATTTATTTACTGAGCCATTTGGGGTCTGCATATTAGCTCTGTGATTAATGAGGTACATAAGAACTAGGAGCAGGAGTAGGCCATCTAGCCCCTCGAACCTGCTCCGCCATTCAATGAAATCATGGCTGATCTTTTGTGGACTCAGCTCCACTTTCCGGCCCGAACATCATAACCCTTAATCCCTTTATTCTTCAAAAAACTATCTTTACCGTAAAAACATGTAATGAAGGAGCCTCAACTGCTTCACTGGGCAAGGAATTCCATAGATTCACAACCCTTTGGGTGAAGAAGTTCCTCCTAAACTCAGTCCTAAATCTACTTCCCCTTATTTTGAGGCTATGTCCCTAGTTCTGCTTTCACCTGCCAGTGGAAACAACCTGCCCGCATCTATTCTATCTATTCCCTTCATAATTTTAAATGTTTCTATAAGATCCCCCCTCATCCTTCTAAATTCCAACGAGTACAGTCCCAGTCTACTCAACCTCTTCTCATAATCCAACCCCTTCAGCTCTGGGATTAACCTAGTGAATCTCCTCTGCACACCCTCCAGTGCCAGTATGTCCTTTCTCAAGTAAGGGGACCAAAACTGAACACAATACTCCAGGTGTGGCCTCACTAACACCGTATACAATTGCAACATAACCTCCCTAGTCTTAAACTCCATCCCTCTAGCAATGAAGGACAAAATTCCATTTGCCTTCTTAATCACCTGTTGCACCTGTAAACCAACCTTCTGTGACTCATGCACTAGCACACCCAAGTCTCTCTGAACAGCGGCATGCTTTAATATTTTGTTTAAATAATAATCCCGTTTGCTGTCATTCCTACCAAAATGGATAATCTGACATTTGTCAACATTGTATTCCATCTGCCAGACCCTAGCCCATTCACTTAACCTATCCAAATCCCTCTGCAGACTTCCAGTATCCTCTGCACTTTTCGCTTTACCACTCATCTTAGTGTCGTCTGCAAACTTGGACACATTGCCCTTGGTCCCCAACTCCAAATCATCTATGTAAATTGTGAACAATTGTGGGCCCAACACGGGTCCCGGAGGGACACCACTAGCTGTGTGGCAAGTCAGCTCTGCCAAATGATATGGAATTTGAGACTGGAGTTCTTATACAGAATAAAGACTTTGTGTTTAGAATGAAGAAGACAAAAACAATGTCTTGCCTTCTCCGGTGTCCTTAAAGTAGTTAAATCTCTCAACACGCTTCTTGGAAATGTGACAACAAAAGTTAACACTGAGCTTAATGCAATATTAAGACTGGTGATTAAAGGTGTGGTCAAACAGCTATGTTTTAAGGGGGTAGAGCAGGGAATTCAGAGTTTTTGATGCAGTGTAGACTTTTTTTAAAAAAGCCTGCATTGAAGAATGTGTTCAGGATCAAGATTTGGAAGGAGTTATAGGAAGAACTGATCCCAGTGATGAAGTTAAGCTGCAAATGAGTAACACCTTAAGTCTACACTGCATCGTATGGAACAGTGGTTAGCACTGCTGCCTCATGGCACCGAGGACCAGTGTTCAATCCGGCCCTGGGTCAGTGTGACGTTTGCACATTCTCCCCGTGTCTGCATGGGTCTCACCCCCACAACCCAAAGAAGTGCAGGATAGGTGAATTGGCCATGCTCAATTGCCCCTTAATTGGAATTTTTAAAAAAAGTCTACACTGCATCAAAAACTCTGAATTCCCTGCTCTACCCCCTTAAAACATAGCTGTTTGACCACACCTTTAATCACCAGTCTTAATATTGCATTAAGCTCAGTGTTAACTTTTGTTGTCACATTTCCAAGAAGCGTGTTGAGAGATTTAACTACTTTAAGGACACCGGAGAAGGCAAGACATTGTGTTTAGAATGAGGAAGACAAAAACAAAGTCTTGATTCTGTATAAGAACTCCAGTCTCAAATTCCATATCATTTGGCAGAGCTGACTTGCCACACAGTCTGCATGGCCTGGAGTTTCTGCTGGTTTTTCCTCCCAACACGGCTCACTCTAAAATCAGCGCAAGAGATTGAACTTTTTCCAAGCACAAATTAAATCCATTGCAAATCAAGTTTCCAAGAAATTCAGAATTCTTTTGTTTTAAATTGTATTGAAATGAGCTCAACTGGCCCCACAAATCGAATTAAGTTAATCGAAGCAAATTTAAAATCCCCTAATTGAACCCACACGCAACCCTTAAAATAAAGCTGATGACACGAGATAAATGACCGTTTAAAAATTAAATATTTACTTAAACTAATCACTGTATACCAATGAAACATTAAGAACTATACAGAGCTAGTTACAATGTTATTTCCAATTATTTAAAATTCGATTACTCGGGTGGTACTTTTTGTGACTCATTTTCAGCTGCATTGAGTGTAAAATGGATACTGTCCTTCACTCCATCTCCATAGAATCCCTCCAGTGTGGGAGGCCATTCAGCCCATTGGGTCTGTACGGACCGTCTGAAAGAGCACCCTACCTAGTACCACTCCCCTGCCCTATCCCCATAACCCCACCGAACCTGCACTTCCCTGGACACTAAGGGACAATTTAGCATGGCCAATCCACCTGATCATTGGACTGTGGGAGGAAACCGGAGCACACGGAGGAAACCCACGCAGACACGGGGAGAATGTGCAGACTCCACATGGACCGTGACCTGGATCAAACCTGGGACAGCAGTGCTAACCACTGCACCACCATGTTGTCCCACACGGATCAATTTTTACATGAGCAAAAGCAAATTTAAGCTCCTTTTTTACCAACGCAGCAAGACATGTACGAGGTTATTACAGATGCTTCATGCAAGTAGAGTTCAGCGAGTGGTTTTATTTGCCACCTGCACCAGTTCACCCTTAAATCGAAGCAAATTTAAAATGAAAGTTAAGGCTTCGATGCTGGAGCAGACTGAAATTTTGACTTCCCCAACATTAGCTGGGATTAAGCCATACTCAGTCTCAAGATCATTTACACTAATAAAGAACAAACACTGCCATCAGCTCTCTCTCCAAAAGAGAACAGATACAAATGAAAAGACCCACTACCTTATCAACCAAAAAACAGCACTTGCTAGAAATTCTAATTTTAAGTTAAAATATAATTATGTTGCAATGCTATTTTATATTTATTTTTGGATTACGCTGTAAAAATCACTTGTATTTACAAACACTATGCTGTTCAATTTCTTTTAAAAGCACAATAAAATTTGAAAAAAAAACATCATACTGGTGGAATGATCTGATTTCCAGCCGATAAAAGTGCCTCTTAAACCACTGGGAGAGATGTGTTAACACCATCGAGTGCGGCCAGTCAACTCATTGTAATTCATTCATCCAGAACGATCCTAGAGATCCATTTCAGCATTTATTGCTCCCTTCACTCTGGATGAAGAATTACTTGATCATTATTTTCCCTCCATACAAGGTGCACCTCAGAACTCATTGTGGGGTAAATTGCAGAGCAAACCTATGCCCTTGATGAGGTACACAAGGCAGTTCCAATATTGTACTGTGATCAGCACTTCACAGCTAACAGGAAATTTTCATTAATTCCCCATCACAATCTGCCCGGAGGTAAATCCAGTTGGAGTTTCTTTGCCAAAATCAAGCTTCAAAATAAAAGCAGAACGTTCAATTGTGGTGAATGATTATCTTGTGCAACTACAAAATAGAACTGAAGTAGGTAGCGCAATAGTGTGTAAAATATTAAACAGCGAGGGCAGCACGGTGGCGCAGTGGGTTAGCACTGCTGCCTCACGGCGCCGAGGTCCCAGGTTCGATCCCGGCTCTGGGTCACTGTCCGTGTGGAGTTTGCACATTCTCCCCGTGTTTGCGTGGGCCTCACCCCCACAACCCAAAGATGTGCTGGTTAGGTGGATTGGGCACTCTAAATTGCCCCTTAATTGGGAAAAAAAATAATTGGGTACACTAAATTTTATTTTAAAAAAAAAATATTAAACAGCGCAAAAAGTTTCAAATAGTATCCGAATGAACTTCTTTGATCAGAGTGGGAAAGTTTGGAGTAATCTGGAGGGTGTCAGAAGACGGCTGGATACTGGGATGGAAAGAGTGAGGGTGCCAGAAGCTTGGGTTTCAATGGGACTGGCGGGATGGGCTTTGATAGGCCAGATTCAACATTGTTCAAACACATTGGAAATAACAAATTGCACGTGCTGTAAAAGTGAAAAGGCTCCTACGAACTGTCCCGTTTTATTAATGAATTCAACTAGTCAGTACATCCAGAAGTAGAACGTGAAGGTGTTCTTCAGGTAAACACCACATTTAAGAAAAAAATATGACACACACACACACACAGAGTTTGCATTGTATTGGCAATTAAAACATGCCTGAAATTCATTACAACAAAGTTGGACCTTAACTAGTTAACAAACAGCAGGTTTAAAACAAACGAACAAAGAAAGATCCATCGCTACACCAGAGCCAGAATTCTGCGCCACCGGGATTCTCTGTTCCCGCTGGCAGTGCCGCTAACCATGGGTTTCCTGGTGGCGTGGCTACAATGGGAAATCCCATTGACCATGCGGTGGGAACCAAACCCCGCTGCTAGCGAACGGCGCACCGCAGTGAAACACGCGGCTGGGAGCCCGGACAATCCCGGCCCACATGTCAATTCAAATAATATGTACAAAATTAAATTTGGGAGTTAGTGGTGGGGAGGGGGGTGCAACACAAACATTCATTTGAAGTGGATAAGGGAGTCAACCTTCACACAACCAATACAACCAGGATAACAGATATCCTTCGATCAACTGTGCTCCCTTTTCATTTTTCACAAGGTGACTGGATGAAGAAAGCTGTACCATCTCATCATTTTCTTCCCACTCTGTACATGTTTCATTTTTATTGGCTTTAAACATTGAATTTAGAACAATGCCAGTGCACACACAGGTAGTTTGTGGACAGTATATATTTTATTGCTTCAGAATCTTCGGTCTTTGGTTTGACCCAGTGTTCAAAATAATTTCAAAAGTCCAAATTCATTGCGGTTAATCCTCATCGTCGTCATCAATTGCTCGCCTCCGCCTTTTAATCAGTCTGTGGGTGACCTCGGAGTCAGACACGTCAGAATCAGGATCAGGGTCTTCCAGCGCCTTCACTTCAACCGTTTCCTCAGCTGGAAGTTCACATTCAAGACCATTAAAACCATGGAATCAACAGATTCCCTGTCCATGTGCAAAACATGCCCTAGCTGCTACCGATACCGTTTTAATAGTTGCCTGCCCTTCTATGGAGGCAAGGGGCACAACTGAGTTTATTGGAAACTCATGTCCTCCCATCGCAGTGCAAAATCATATAGTTACGACGCACACTTCCCTCTACCACAGGATCTACAAATAGAATACTGCAATTTTAGGCTTTGAGTGATGTTGGCATTGTGTGTGTGTGTGTGTGTGTGGAGGGGGAGAGAGAGAGAGAGAGAGAAAAAGAGGAGAGGATTTCCAGAGTCAAACTTTGCACTAATTCTTCGACACTGCTGATGACTGTCAAGAGATCGTTATCTACAAGAGAGAATACGTCGTGGAGAGAAACCCCGACTGCATCTTAAAAAGCTTTTGAAGAATCTTACCCCTGTCTTCCATTTCATCATCGCTATCGAGCAGGCGACTCCGCTTTACCAGATGCTTTGGTTTGTCCTCCTCACCATAACTGTAACATTGAAATATAATCTGGTTTTAATCCACACAGGACTGGCACAGCTCATCAAACTTACTGGAACGTCGCTTTCACAAACACTAGAAAGTTTAGAGCATTTGATAAGATTCCCCATGTAGGCTTATGCAGAAGGTAAGGAGGATGGGATAGTGGGAAATTTGGCCAGTTGGATAACAAACTGGCTAACCGATAGAAGTCAGAGAGTGGTGGTGGATGGCAAATATTCAGCCTGGAGCCCAGTTACCAGTGGTGTACCGCATGGATCAGTTCTGGGTCCTCTGCTGTTTGTGATTTTCATTAATGACTTGGATGAGGGAGTTGAAGGGTGGGTCAGCAAATTTGCAGACAGTACGAAGATTGGTGGAGTTGTGGATAGTGAGGAGGGCTGTTGTCGGCTGCAAAGAGACATAGATAGGATGCAGAACTGGGCTGAGAAGTGGCAGATGGAGTTTAACCCTGAAAAGTGTGAGGTTGTCCATTTTGGAAGGACAAATATGAATGCGGAATACAGGGTTAACGGTAGGGTTCTTGGCAATGTGGAGGAGCGGCGAGATCTTGGGGTCTATGTTCATAGATCTTTGAAAGTTGCCACTCAAGTGGATAGAGCTGTGAAGAAGGCCTATGGTGTGCTAGCATTCATTAGCAGAGGGATTGAATTTAAGAGCCGTGAGGTGATGATGCAGCTGTACAAAACCTTGGTCAGGCCACATTTGGAGTACTGTGTGCAGTTCTGGTCGCCTCATTTTAGGAAGAATGTGGAAGCTTTGGAAAAGGTGCAAAGGAGATTTACCAGGATGTTGCCTGGAATGGAGAGTAGGTCTTACGAGGAAAGGTTGAGGGTGCTAGGCCTTTTCTCATTAGAACGGAGAAGGATGAGGGGTGACTTGATAGAGGTTTATAAGATGATCAGGGGAATAGATAGAGTAGACAGTCAGAGGCGTTTTTCCCCGGGTGGAACACACCATTACAAGGGGACATAAATTTAAGATAAATGGTGGAAGATATGGAGGGGGGGGAGATGTCAGAGGTAGGTTCTTTACCCAGAGAGTAGTGGGGGCATGGAATGCACTGTCTGTGGAAGTAGTTGAGTCGGAAACATTAGGGGCCTTCAAGCGGCTATTGGATGGATTACGATCGAATGATGGGGTGTAGAATAATTTGTTCTTAATCTAGGACAAAAGTTCGGCACAACATCGTGGGCCGAAGGGCCTGTTCTGTGCTGTATTTCTCTATGTTCTAGCATTCGCTGTCTTCTGCTCGGATCCAATATCAGTGCACAGGCTAATGAACATCTGCGACCAGTTCGAACTGGCCTTGGAAGCCAAGGTAAACCGTGGCAAGAGCGAGTCTGAAGGACACCACATACAAATCTCTGGATGAAGGGGAAACGTACGGAACATGTCCTCATCCAGATAGCCACCTTTGTGCGTGACTGCATCAAGCTGTGCGTGGACCCCGGTATGCAAACACCAAGTGTCACTACGTACTGAGGTTCAACCTGTCCCCGGTGTTACAAAGGATGAGGCTAGCCACATTGCTGTGGAACACGCCCGAATATTTGAACCGTGCCGTATTAAACTAATGTGGCAGGGGGATGGGAACCAGATTAGGAAGTTAGAGGTCAGTAAAGAGGCAGCAACTAAAGCCAGTAAGGTACGAGATAATAAACTCAATGTGACTAAGGGGAAGAGTAGACAGGGAAGAGATGATGAACTCAAATGGACAGATGGTCTGAGGTGCATTTGTTTTAATGCGAGAAGGGTAGCAGGTAAGGCAGATGAATTTAGGGCTTGGATCAGTACCTGGGAATATGATGCTATTGGTATTACTGAGACTTGGTTGAGGGAAGGGCAGGACTGGCAACTGAATATCTCAGGGTATAGATGCTTCAGGAGGGATAGGGAGGGAGGTAGGAGTGGAGGAGTTGCATTACTAGTCAGAGATGATATCACAGCTGTGATTGAGGAGGGCACTATGGAGGATTCGAGCACTGAGGCAATATGGGTGGAGCTGAGAAATAGGAAGGGTGCAGTAACATTGTTGGGACTTTACTACAGGCCTCCCAAAAGCGAGCGTGAAGTAGAGGTACAAATATGTAGACAGATTATAGAAAAATGTAGGAGCAATAGGGTGGTTGTGATGAGTGATTTTAACTTCCCCAACATTGAATGGGATTCGTGTAGTGTTGTAGGCGTAGATGGAGCAGAGTTTGTAAGGAGCATCCAGGAGAGTTTTTAAGAGCAGTATGTAAATAGTCCAACTCGGGAAGGGGCCATACTGGACCTGGTATTGGGGAATGATCCCGGCCAGGTGGTTGAAGTTTCAGTCGGTGATTACTTTGGGAATAGCGATCACAATTCCGTAAGTTTTAGAATGCTCATGGACAAGGACGAGAATGGTCCTAAAGGAAGTGTGCTAAATTGGGGAAAGGCAGAGTATAACAAAATTCGGCAGGAGCGAGGGAATGTGGATTGGGAGCAGCTGTTTATGGGTAAATCCACATTTGAAATGTGGGAGTCTTTTAAGGAAAGGTTGATTAGAGTGCAGGACAGACATGTTCCTGTGAAAATGAGGGATAGAAATGGCAAGATTAGGGAACCATGGATGACGGGTGGAATTGTGAGACTAGCTAAGATGAAAATGGAAGCATTCATAAGATCGAGGCAACTCAAAACTGATGAAGCTTTGGAGGAATATCGGGAAAGTAGGACGAATCTCAAACGCGCAATAAAGAGGGCTAAACGGGGACATGAAATATCTTTGGCTAACAGGGTTAAGGAAAATCCCAAAGCCTTTTATTCGTATATAAGGAGCAAGAGGGTAACTAGAGAAAGGATTGGCCCACTCAAAGACAAAAGAGGGAATTTATAAGACCATAAGACATAGGAGCGGAAGTAAGGCCATTCGGCCCATCGAGTCCACTCCACCATTCAATCATGGTTGATTTCAACTCCATTTACCCGCTCTCTCCCCATAGCCCTTAATTCCTCGAGAAATCAAGAATTTATCAATTTCGGTCTTAAAGACACTCAACGTCCCGGCCTCCACCGCCCTCTGTGGCAATGAATTCCACAGACCTACCACTCTCTGGCTGAAGACATTTCTCCTCATCCCTGTTCTAAAGTGACTCCCTTTTATTCTAAGGCTGTGCCCCCGTGTCCTAGTCTCCCCTGCTAATGGAAACAACTTCCCTATGTCCATCCTATCCAAGCCATTCATTATCTTGTAAGTTTCTATTAGATCTCCCCTCAACCTCCTAAACTCCAATGAATATAATCCCACGATCCTCAGACGTTCATCGTATGTTAGGCCTACCATTCCTGGGATCATCCGTGTGAATCTCCGCTGGACCCGCTCCAGTGCCAGTATGTCCTTCCTGAGGTGTGGGGCCCAAAATTGCTCACAGTATTCTAAATGGGGCCTAACTAGTGCTTTATAAAGCCTCAGAAGTACATCCCTGCTTTTATATTCCAAGCCTCTTGAGATAAATGACAACATTACATTTGCTTTCTTAATTACGGACTCAACCTGCAAGTTTACCTTTAGAGAATCCTGGACTAGGACTCCCAAGTCCCTTTGCACTTTAGCATTATGAATTTTGTCACCGTTTAGAAAATAGAACATGCCTCTATTCTTTTTTCCAAAGTGCAAGACCTCGCACTTGCCCATGTTGAATTTCATCAGCCACTTCTTGGACCATTCTCCTAAACTGTCTAAATCTTTCTGCAGCCTCCCCACCTCCTCAATACTACCTGCCCCTCCACCTATCTTTGTATCATCGGCAAACTTGGCCAGAATACCCCCAGTCCCGTCATCTAGATCGTTAATATATAAAGAGAACAGCTGTGGCCCCAACACTGAACCCTGCGGGACACCATTTGTCACCGGTTGCCATTCCGAAAAAGAACCTTTTATCCCAACTCTCTGCCTTCTGTCTGACAGCCAATCGTCAATCCATGTTAGTACCTTGCCTCGAATACCATGGGCCCTTATTTTACTCAGCAGTCTCCCGTGAGGCACCTTGTTAAAGGCCTTTTGGAAGTCAAGATAGATAACATCCATTGGCTCTCCTTGGTCTAACCTATTTGTTATCACTTCAAAGAACTCTAACAGGTTTGTCAGGTTTGTTATGCGTGGAGTCAGAGGAAATGGGTGAGATTCTTAATGAGTACTTTGCATCGGTATTCACCAAGGAGAGGGACAGTAATCCAGAAGCCCAGGCTAATGCACTGGGAGCACAGGTTCAAATCCCACTGAAGCTGATAGAATTTAATTTTGTGGAATTTAAAATACAGACGGAGGGTGAGAAAGTAAAATCAAATACTAGTGTTTTGTGTTTAAACAAAGGAGATTACAAGGGGATGAGAGACGAACTAGCTAAGGTAGACTGGGAGCTAAGACTTTATGGTGGAACAGTTGAGGAACAGTGGAGAACCTTCCAAGCGATTTTTCACAGTGCTCAGCAAAGGTTTATACCAACAAAAAGGAAGGACGGTAGAAAGAGGGAAAATCGACCGTGGATATCCAAGGAAATAAGGGAGAGTATCAAATTGAAGGAAAAAGCATACAAAGTGGCAAAGATTGGTGGGAGACTAGAGGACTGGGAAATCTTTAGGGGGCAACAGAAAGCTACTAAAAAAGCTATAAAGAAGAATAAGATAGAGTATGAGAGTAAACTTGCTCAGAATATAAAAACAGACAGTAAAAGTTTTTATAAATATATAAAACAAAAAAGAGTGGCTACGGTAAATATTGGTCCTTCAGAGGATGAGAAGGGAGTTTTAATAATGGGAGATGAGGAAATGGCTGAGGAACTGAACAGGTTTTTTGGGTCGGTCTTCACAGTGGAAGACACAAATAACATGCCAGTGATTGATAGAAATGAGGCTATGACAGGTGAGGACCTTGAGAGGATTGTTATCACTAAGGAGGTAGTGATGGGCAAGCTAATGGGGCTAAAGGTAGACAAGTCTCCTGGCCCTGATGGAATGCATCCCAGAGTGCTAAAAGAGATGGCTAGGGAAATTGCAGATGCACTAGTGATAATTTACCAAAATTCACTAGACTCTGGGGTGGTCCCGGTGGATTGGAAATTAGCAAACGTGACGCCACTGTTTAAAAAAGGAGGTAGGCAGAGAGCAGGAAATTATAGGTCAGTGAGCTTAACTTTGGTAGTAGAGGGCAGCACGGTGGCCTAGTGGTTAGCACAACCGCCTCACGGCGCTGAGGTCCCAGGTTCGATCCCGGCTCTGAGTCACTGTCCGTGTGGAGTTTGCACATTCTCCCCGTGTCTGCGTGGGTTTCGCCCCCACAACCCAAAAATGTGCAGAGTAGGTGGATTGGCCACGCTAAATTGCCCCTTAATTGAAAAAAATAATTGGGTAATCTAAATTTAAAAAAAAAAACTTTGGTAGTAGGGAAGATGCTGGAATCTATCATCAAGGAAGAAATAGCGAAGTATCTGGTTAGAAATTGTCCCATTGGGCAGACGCAGTATGGGTTCATAAAGGGCAGGTCGTGCCTAACTAATTTAGTGGAATTTTTTGAGGACATTACCAGTGCAGTAGATAACGGGGAGCCAATGGATGTGGTATATCTGGATTTCCAGAAAGCCTTTGACAAGGTGCCACACAAAAGGTTGCTGCATAAGATAAAGATGCATGGCATTAAGGGTAAAGTAGTAGCATGGATAGAGAATTGGTTAATTAATAGAAAGCAAAGAGTGGGGATTAATGAGTGTTTTGCTGGTTGGCAATCAGTAGCTAGTGGTGTCCCTCAGGGATCCGTGTTGGGCCCACAATTGTTCACAATTTACATAGATGATTTGGAGTTGGGGTCCAAGGGCAATGTGTCCAAGTTTGCAGATGACACTAAGATGAGTGGTAAAGCGAAAAGTGCAGAGGATACTGGAAGTCTGCAGAGGGATTTGGATAGGTTAAGTGAATGGGCTAGGGTCTGGCAGATGGAATACAATGTTGACAAATGTGAGGTTATCCATTTTGGTAGGAATAACAGCAAACGGGATTATTATTTAAACGATAAAATATTAAAGCATGCCGCTGTGCAGAGAGACCTGGGTGTGCTAGTGTATGAGTCAGAAAGTTGGTTTACAGGTGCAACAGGTGATTAAGAAGGTAAATGGAATTTTGTCCTTCATTGCTAGAGGGATGGGGTTTAAGACTAGGGAGGTTATGTTGCAATTGTATAAGGTGTTAGTGAGGCCACACCTGGAGTATTGTGTTCAGTTTTGGTCTCCTTACTTGAGAAAGGATATACTGGCACTGGAGGGTGTGCAGAGGAGATTCACTAGGTTAATCCCAGAGCTGAAGGGGTTGGATTATGAGATGTTGAGTAGACTGGGACTGTACTCGTTGGAATTTAGAAGGATGAGGGGGGGATCTTATAGAAGCTTTTAAAATGATGAAGGGAATAGATAGGATAGATGCGGGCAGGTTGTTTCCACTGGCGGGTGACAGCAGAACTAGGGGACATAGCCTCAAAATAAGGGGAAGTAGATTTAGGACTGAGTTTAGGAGGAACTTCTTCACCCAAAGGGTTGTGAATCTATGGAATTCCTTGCCCAGTGAAGCAGTTGAGGCTCCTTCATTACATGTTTTTAAGGTAAAGACAGATAGTTTTCTGAAGAATAAAGGGATTAAGGGTTATGGTGTTCGGGCCGGAAAGTGGAGCCGAGTCCACAAAAGATCAGCCATGATCTCATTGAATGGCGGAGCAGGCTCGAGGGGCCAGATGGCCGACTCCTGTTCTTAGTTCTTATGTTCAGTGCATTGGAACTTACAAGACAAAGGATTATTGTTCATCACTTGCCTTTTGGTGTCACTATCTGATCCGGAGGTAGGCTCATGAGCTCGTTTGGTTCTGTCTGCAGATTCATCATTGTCACCTGTAAAACAGAAAAAGGGACAAATGTCAGACCTGCACAGGCCATGGCAAGAGATTGTTTTAAACTTGCATACGCCTCATTTCATAACTAACACTCAATGGTCATACAATTGCCTACCAGGGTAAGGATGAGGGAAGCATCTAATTCAGTAGCTCCCAAGACAGTGGATTAGACTGTGGGCACGCATCTACTATTAAACACACAGGAGGTTGGAACAGAGACCAACTTTCAAAGGATAAATAAACCTGCAGCAAGTCGAGAATTAAAACAACCAGAAGTTTGCGTTGCAAAGCAACTACCTTTGGTAGGGGTAGCATTCCTCTCCCTGGCCATTACCAGAGCTCGCAAGGCCTCAGACCTCTGATCTGCACCAACATCTTCACCTTCTTCCATTGCCTCGCCTCCAACATCCTGCAGGGAAATAGCTGAAGCAATCTTGCGCAACTGCTTAACATTCAGGTTAGCAGAAATACGCCAGAAACATTCCTAAAAGAAACACAAAGTAACATCACATATAAAAGAAATTGTAAGGAGACCAGAGCTTCCCACTGAACCTTGGGCAACGCTGAAAAACAAACCTCTCCCAGTTCAAAGAACATCACAGCACAGGAACAGGCCCTTCGGCCCTCCCAGCCTGCGCCGATCCAGATCCTTTATCTAAACCTGTCTCCTATTTTCCAAGGTCTACTTCCCTCTGTTCCCCGCCCGTTCATATACCTGTCCAGATGCATCTTAAATGATGCTATCGTGCCCGCCTCTACCACCTCCGCTGGTAAAGCGTTCCAGGCACCCACCACCCTCTGCGTAAAAAACTTTCCACGCACATCTCCCTTAAACTTTCCCCCTCTCACCTTGAAATCGTGACCCCCTTGTAATTTACACCCCCACTCTTGGAAAAAGCTTGTTGCTGTCCACCCTGTCCATACCTCTCATAATTTTGTAGACCTCAATCAGGTCCCCCATCAACCTCCATCTTTCCAACGAAAACAATCCTAATCTACTCAACCTTTCTTCATAGCTAGCACCCTCCATACCAGGCAACATCCTGGTCAACCTCCTCAGCACCCTCTCCAAAGCATCCACATCCTTCTGGTAACGTGGCGACCAGAACTGCACGCAGTATTCCAAATGTGGCCTAACTAAAGTCCTATACAACTGTAACATGACCTGCCGACTCTTGTACTCAATACCCCGTCCGATGAAGGCAAGCATGCTGTATGCCTTCTTGACCACTCTATCCACCTGCGTTGCCACCTTCAGGGTACAATGGACCTGAACACCCAGATCTCTCTGTACATCAATTTTCCCCAGGACTCTTCCATTGACCGTATAGTCCGCTCTTGAATTGGATCTTCCAAAATGCATCACCTTGCATTTGCCTGTATTGAACTCCATCTGCCATTTCTCTGCCCAACTCTCCAATCTATCTATATTTTGCTGTATTCTATATTTCTATAGTTCGGAAGTGTGTAATAGGTTATTAAAGTACGCTTGCCAAAAGATCATGCAAACAACAGTGCAGCACTTTCAATAGGTGACACAGTGGAAGAGGAACAAAGCTTAAAAACAATTTAAACCTTGTGTTCTACATCAGACACACTGTTAAGTAATGGGTTAAGAGACATTCCAATTAGTTGTCTGATTTCTGTCAAGTATCCAATAATTGACACTGATTATGTAAAGGGGCTTCAGGTGGCCTTTGTGTCAGGTGATGTGTTGTTAAGAGTTTTGTGCAGTCTGTTGAAGTAAATTGAAGGTGTTTGTGGAAAAGGAGCAGAACCTTTATACAACAGCAGCTAAATGTATAACACACACATGGCCTTTTAGAACATAAGAGCAGGAGTAGGCCATCTGGCCCCTCGAGCCTGCTCCGCCATTCAATTAGATCATGGCTGATTTTTTGTGGACTCAGCTCCACTTTCCGACCCAAACACCATAACCTTTAATCCCTTTATTCTTCAAAAAAACTATCTATCTTTATCTTAAAAACATTTAATGAAGGAGCCTCAACTGCTTCACTGGGCAAGGAATTCCATAGATTCACAACCCTTTGGGTGAAGAAGTTCCTCCGAAACTCAGTCCTAAATCTACTTCCCCTTATTTTGAGGCTATGTCCCCTAGTTCTGCTTTCACCCGCCATTGGAAACTGATGTATAAAACACACTTAAAGCTGCAGCATATACCTGGTGGTGGCAATGTCTATTAATATCTATTAAATCACTGCATTGCTGTAGCAATGATAGGAAGAACACACTTTTCACAGCAAATAAACCTGTTGTTTACAGTCCTTTTTATTCTATTTTTTAAATCTAGACTATTATTTAGTCAGCATTTACACACCCCTGCACATCACTGTTACCTGTTCATCAGCAGGAGGTCGAATTCCAACTTTCTTCAGAAGTTTCTGGAACACTTCATGCTCCATAGCATCTTCATTTTCTTCAGACAAGGGGACGAGTGGGACTGCAACTGAGGTCCCTGCATAGAAATCAGATTAATACCCACTGAAACGTGGAGAATCTGCAGCCAAAGCCAGATACTTTCACACTTTACTGAAAAAAGTCAGTGCTTTTAGTCAGGTGCCTACAAGCTAAAATAAAGGGAGTGTTTTCCATTCTCACAGCACCACATGACATTTTAGACAAGAGTGCAAGTAGATAACTTACTCAAGAAACTAACTGAAACCCGCCGCCGAGGGCGGGGCTGTTGTTGGCGGGCATACTGACCTCTACCTCACAGAGGTGGAGCGACAACTCTCCTACACGTCCACCCCCGGATTATGACCCCAGCACCGAGCATCAAGCCATTGTTTCCAGGACTGTCGCTGACCTCATCTCCTCTGGAGATCTTCCCTCCACAGTGTCTAATCTCATAATCTCCTAACCCAGACTACCCGCCTCTACCTCCTCCCCCAAATCCACACACAAGACTGTCCCACCCCCCCTCAGACAGCCCGCTTCTACCCCCTCCCCAAAATCCACAAACCGGACTGTCCCATTGGCCCATCGTGTCAGCCTGTTCCTGCCCCACTGAACTCATTTCTTCCTATTTTGACCCATTTCTCCTGTCCAGTCCCTTCCCACCTACATCCGCGATTCCTCTGATGCCCTACATCATATCAAAAACTTCCAATTTCCTGGTCCTAACCGCCTCCTATTCACCATGGATGTCCAATCCCCCTCTAAACCTCCATTCCCCACCAGGATGTCCTATCCCTCTATACCTCCATTCCCCACCAGGATGTCCTATCCCTCTATACCTCCATTCCCCACCAGGATGTCCTATCCCTCTATACCTCCATTCCCCACCAGGATGTCCTATCCCTCTATACCTCCATTCCCCACCAGGATGTCCTATCCTTCTATACCTCCATTCCCCACCAGGATGTCCTTTCCCTCTATACCCCCATTGCCCACCGGGATGTCCTATCCCTCTATACCTCCATTCCCCACCAGGATGTCCTATCCCTCTATACCTCCATTCCCCACCAGGATGTCCTATCCCTCTATACCTCCATTCCCCACCAGGATGTCCTATCCCTCTATACCCCCATTGCCCACCGGGATGTCCTATCCCTCTATACCTCCATTCCCCACCAGGGTGTCCTATCCCTCTATACCTCCATTGCCCACCAGGATGTCCTATCCCTCTATACCTCCATTCCCCACCAGGATGTCCTATCCCTCTATACCTCCATTCCCCACCAGGATGTCCTATCCCTCTATACCTCCATTCCCCACCAGGATGTCCAATCCCTCTATACCTCCATTCCCCACCAGGATGTCCTATCCCTCTATACCTCCATTGCCCACCAGGATATCCTATCCCTCTATACCTCCATTCCCCACCAGGCTGGTCTGAGGGCTCTCTGCTTCTTCCTCGAACAGAGGCCTGAACAATCCCTATCCACCACCACTCTCCTCCATCCAACCAAACTTCCACCCCTTTTTCACCTTCACATAGTCCATCTCTGACACTTCCCTTTCTTGACCTCTCTATCTCCATTTCTGGGGATAGACTGTCCACTAGTATCCATTACAAGCCCACCAACTCCCACAGCTACCTAGACTACAGCTCTTCAAACCCCACATCCTGTAAGGGCTCCATCCAATTCTCCCAGTTCCTTCGACTCCATCGCATCTGTTCTGATGATGCCAGGGGTCTTAACCATGTCCGACTCATCTCCCACACCTCTGCCCTCACCCCTTCCCATCTCCCTCACCCCTTCCCATCTCCCACACCTCTGCCCTCACCCCTTCCCATCTCCCACACCTCTGCCCTCACCCCTTCCCATCTCCCACACCTCTGCCCTCCCCCCTTCCCATCTCCCTCACCCCTTCCCATCTCCCTCACCCCTTCCCATCTCCCTCACCCCTTCCCATCTCCCACACCTCTGCCCTCACCCCTTCGCCTCCCAGAACCAGGCTAGCGTCCCCCTTGTCCTCATTTTGCCCCCCAAAGTGCCAAGTACAGCACTTTTCACCTCTGCATTCAAAGAACAATCCTCCACCAGTTCTGCCAATTACAGCATGCATGCTGCCACCATCAAACACATCTTTCCCTCATTCCCCCCTCAGCATTCCGCGGGAACCGTTCCCTCCGGGACATCCTGGTCCACTCCTCCATCACTCCCAACACCTCACCCTCTTCCCACGGCACCTTCCCATGCAATCGCAGAAGGTGTAACATCTGCCCCTTTACCTCATCTCTGCTCACCATCCCAGGGCCTTTTCAAGTGAGGCAGCATGTGCACCTCCTTCAATCTGGTCTGTTACAGTTGCTGCTCCCAATGCGGTCTACTCTACATTGGAGAGACTAAACGCAGACGGGGCGCTTTGCAGAACACCTCCGGTCTGTCCGCAAGCAGGACCCAGGCCTTCCTGCTGCTGCCATTTCAGCTTACCGTCCTGCTCTCATGTCCGTCCTTGTCCTGCTGCAATGTTCCAGTGAAGCCCAGCGCTAACTGGAGGAACAGCACCTCATCTTCCAATTAGGCACGTTACAGCCTTCTGGACCGAACATGGAGTTCAATAACTTCAGACTGTGAACTCTCTCCTCCACCTTCACCCCGTTTTAATTCTATAAACTTATTTTCATTCCATCCATTGTTCTGTTTTCCCCTCACCATTACCCCCCTCCCCACCCCACTTGGGCCATTTGTTCCCCTTTCCTCGTTGCCCTTTGACACTCTGCTCACCTTTGTTCTGCTATTCACACATTCTAATCTCTATGTGCCGCTATCAGCTCCCTTCTTAGCCTTAATCATCCCTATTTACATTCCTTTTGTCTTTCGTCCGTGGCATCGTTGTCAATCTTCACCTATCGCTGGCCCCCGATCCAGCCACATCGCTCCACACAGCCACCCCCCCCCCCCCCCCCCCCCCGCCGCCAATATCTATCCCTTAATCAGTCACACACACACACACAGACACACACAAAAAACACAGATGATCTAGTCATTATCAAGTTGCTATCTGTGAGATCCTGCTGTGCACACTGTTGTGTTTCCTACATTATAACAGTGACTACTCTTCAAAAGTACTTCCTTGGCTGTAAAGCATTTTGGAATGTCTGAAGAGTCTTTCTTTCTGAAACCTGCTACCAACAGCACATAAAGGCAGTGAGAATCCTGCAGATTTTCCAAACTAGCAGGGAGCATTCACTCAGAAACTCAGCTGGGTTACCATGCATGTGTGGCAGAGACATTGTAAGTGTTCTTAAAATTAAGTTTGAATTGGACTGACGTTCCAGCACAGGGCATCAGCAATACATTAGGCATGAATCAACACGGTAAAGTACAGTGTCGTTCGATCAGAAATTGTAATAAAGTACTGACCATCATCTTCTCGCTTGTCGGCTGTTCTGTTGAGGCAGTTCTGCAGCCATAGAAGTGGGCCTGACAGTCCTGGAATCAAAGTGAAAGGAATCTTTTTAATCCATTGTAACTCACAAGTGCCAGATTTTTATTCCAGATTAAAACTGACATTTTCAAAAAAGGTTTCCAGAACCCTTTCAATGGGTAAGGAGAGAAAGAAGAGAAACATGAAGATCGAGGAGACCACAGAGTTCAGAATAGTCAGAAATAAGTACTGGTATCAAAATAAGTCACCGTTATTTAATTTCTCCTCCACTTCCATAAACAGACGAATTTTGCAATGGTAATAACAGGGTTTCCTACATTACGACAGTGGCTACAACACTGGCATCTCACACACCCATCATTCTGTGGTCTGAGTTTGTGTCAATGAAAATGAAATGAAATGAAAATCGCTTATTGTCACAAGTAGGCTTCAAATGAAGTTACTGTGAAAAGCCCCTAGTCGCCACATTCCGGCACCTGTTCGCGGAGGCTGTTACGGGAATCAAACCCACGCTGCTGGCCTGCCTTGGTCTGCTTTCAAAGCCAGCGATTTAGCCCTGTGCTACATACACCAGCCCCTACATTAGGTGATATGAACGCATACCCCTCTCTGGGACGAACACTGTCCAGATACTGAATTCAAATCCAGCTCCCACAGTTGAAAGGCCAGCGTGCAAATGCACTGCACAATACATTAACTCTTTTCTGCAGCCCGTTGACGATTCTTCCCCCTACCCCAAGATTTAATTATCAGATCAAATGAAGCAAGAAAGCCACATTACCACAATTTGGCCCATCCAACACAGGGACAGCAAACAGTTGTCGTTCCAAAACCTTTGCAATCAACTAACTGAAAGACTAGGTTTTGATTTTAAAAATCACCTTGTTGCTGAAGTTTGCAGCACAGATTTGGGATTGCTGGGTCAGGCTCCCTCCCGCCCATCTTTTGCCCATCTCCTTTTGCAGCATTTCTCGATGTGGATTTATTTGTTAACGCTCCCCTCTCATCCTCACTGCTGTCATCTTCATCCAGTTCATCGTCCTCCTCAGACGACCCCTGAACAGCATCATAACCCAAATCATTCCGAAAATCCTCCTCTTCCTCCTGAAATAACAGATCAGGGTTAGCGCCTCATACAACTTAGCTGCTTTTTAGAAACTTTTTTTAAAAAAAATAATTTTTATTCAGATTTTCACAAAATATCAATAACAGAAAAAACAAAAAAATTAACAATTAAGAAAAACAAAAAAGAACAACCCCCCCCCCCGTTAAATACAAAAAGAAGAGATTAACACCCATCATAACCAAAGAACACATGTACAGGCCCCTTCAACCCAACACACCAAAATGACCCCCCCCCCCCCCGGGTTGCTGCTGCTGTCGGCCTATTTCCCTACCGTTCTGCCAGGAAGTCCAGGAAAGGCTGCCACCGCCTGAAAAACCCTTGTACTGATCCCCTCAGGGCAAATTTCACCCTCTCCAATTTGATGAACCCCGCCATATCATTGATCCAGGCCTCCACGCTTGGGGGCCTCGCATCCTTCCATTGGAGCAAGATCCTCCGCCGGGCTACTAGGGACCCAAAGGCCAGAACACCGACCTCTTTCGCCTCCTGCACGCCCGGCTCCACTGCAACCTCAAATATTGCGAGTCCCCAGCCTGGATTAACCCTGGATCCTACCACCCTCGATACCGTGCTTGCTACCCCCTTCCAAAATTCCCCCAGCGCTGGGCATGCCCAGAACATATGGGCATGGTTCGCTGGGCTCCCCGAGCACCTAGTACACCTGTCTTCGCCCCCAAAGAACCTCATCCTCAACCCGGTCATACGAGCCCTATGTAGCACCTTGAACTGTATGAGGCTAAGCCTCGCACAGGAAGAGGAGGAGTTCACTCTCTCCAGAGCATCCGCCCACGTCCCCCCCCTCAATCTCCTCACCCAGCTCCTCTTCCCATTTACCCTTCAGCTCCTCCACTGAGGCCTCGTCTACCTCCTGCATCACTTGGTATATGTCCGAAATCCTCCCCCCTCCAACCCCGAGAGCACCCTGTCCTGGACCCCACTTGGGGGCAACAGAGGGAACCCCAGCACCTGCCACCTGGCAAACGCCCTTACCTGCATATACCTAAAAATGTTCCCCGGGGGAGCCCGAAATTCTCCTCTAACTCACCTAGGCTCGCAAACTTCCCATCTACAAACAGGTCCCTCAACCTCCTAACACCTGCCCTGTGCCAACTCAGGAACCCGCCATCGATTCTCCCTGGAACAAACCGGTGGTTCCCCCGTATCGGGGACCCCATAGAGACCCCCACCACCTCCCCCCTGTGCCGTCTCCATTGCCCCCAAATTTTGAGGGTAGCCGCCACCACCGGGCTCGTGGTATACCTCGTTGGAGGGAGCGGCAACGGTGCCGTTACAAGCGACTCCAAGCTCGTGTCCACGCAGCACGCCATCTCTATCCTCTTCCGTGCTGCCCCATCCCCGTCCATTACCCACTTACGCACCATCGCTGCGTTGGCAGCCCAATTGTACCCACAGAGGTTGGGCAGCGCCAGCCCTCCCCTATCCCCCGCTCCAAAAACACCCTTCTCACCCTCGGAGTCCCATGCGCCCATACAAATCCCGTAATACTCCTGTTGACCCTCCTAAAAAAGGCCTTCGGGATAAGGATGGGGAGGCACTGGAACAGGAACAAAAACCTCCAGAGCACCGTCATCTTGACTGACTGCACCCTGCCCACCAGCGACAGCGGCAACATGTCCCATCTTTTAAACTCCTCCTGCATTTGCTCCACCAGCCTTGTAAGGTTAAGTTTGTGTAGGGTCCCCCAGCTCCTGGCCACCTGGACTCCCAGGTAACTAAAGCTCCTCTCCGCCCTTTTCAGTGGGAGCCTACCTATCCCCTCCTCCTGGTCCACCGGGTGCACGACGAACAGCTTGCTCTTACCCAGGTTGAGCTTATACCCTGAGAAGTCCCTAAATTCCCTGAGAATCTTCATCACCTCTGGCATTTCCCCCCACTGGGTCCGCCACATATAGCAATAAGTCATCCGCATAAAGCGACACTTGGTGCTCCTCCCCACCCCGCACCAGTCCCCTCCAGTTCCTCGACTCCCTCAACGCCATGGCCAGGGGTTCGATCGCCAACGCAAAGAGCAAGGGGGACAAGGGACACCCCTGTCTCGTCCCTCGGTATAACCTAAAGTACTCCGATCTCCTCCTATTCGTGGCCACGCTCGCCATCGGGGCCTCATATAACCTCACCCATCTGACAAACCCCTCCCCGAACCCAAACCTTTCCAGCACCTCCCACAAGTACCCCTACTCAACCCTATCAAAGGCCTTCTCCGCGTCTAGCGCCACCACTCCGCTTCTCCCGCTACCGCCGGCATCATAATAACATTCAAGAGCCTCCGTATGTTGGTGTTCAGCAGCCTTCCCTTCACGAACCCCGTCTGGTCCTCGTGGATGACCCACGGCACACAGTCCTCTATCCTTGTGGCCAAGATCTTCGCCAACAGCTTGGCGTCTACATTTAACAGCGAGATCGGCCTGTATGATCCACACTGCAGGGGGCCTTGTCCCGTTTAAGGATCAAGGAAATAAGCGCCCGGGACATAGTCAGGGGGAAAGCCCCCCCCCCCCCCTCCCCTGCCTCGTTAAAGGTCCTAACCAACAGGGGACCCAGCAGGTCTGCATACATTTTATAGAATTCGACCAGGAACCCATCCGGCCCCGGCGCCTTCCCTGACTGCATGCTCCCTATCCCTTTGACCAGCTCCTCCAACTCAATCGGCGCCCCCAGTCCCTCCACCTGCCCCTCCTCCACCTTCGGAAATCTCAGCCTGTCCAAGAAGCGCCCCATTCCCCCCCCCCCCCCCCCCCCCCCCCCTCCGCTGGGGGTTCAGACCGATACAATTCCCCGTAAAAGTCCCTGAAGACCCCATTGATGTCTGCCCCCCTTCGCACCACATTCCCTCCCCTATCCTTAACTCCACCAATCTCCCTGGCCGCATCCCGCTTACGGAGCTGATGTGCCAGCATCCTACTCGGCTTCTCCTCATATTCATAAACCGCTCCCTGTGCCTTCCTCCACTGAGCTTCCGCCTTTCTGGTGGTCAGTAAGTCGAACTTGGCCTGAAGACTACGCCGCTCCCTCAGCAATCCTTCCTCCGGAGCCTCTGCGTATCTCCTATCCACCCTCACCAACTCCCCCACCAGCCTCTCCCTCTCTCTTTGCTCTCTCCTCTCCTTATGGGCTTGGATGGAGATCAACTCCCCTCTAATCACCGCCTTCAATGCCTCCCAGACCGTCCCCACTTGAACCTCCCCATTGTCGTTGGCCTCCAGGTACCTCTTGATACACCCTCGGACCCGCCTGCCCACCTTCTCATCTGCCAGCAGCCCCACCTCCAAGCGCCAGAGCGGGCGCTGGTCTCTCTCCTCCCCCAGCTCGAGGTCCGCCCAGTGCGGGGCATGATCCGAAATGACTATCGCCGAATATTCGGCATCCTCCACCCTCGAAACCAGCCCCCTGCTCATAATTTAAAAATCGATCCGGGAATAGGCCTTATGCACGTGGGAGAAGTATGAAAACTCCCTGGCCCTCGGCCTCGCAAACCTCCAAGGATCCACCCCTCCCATCTGGTCCATAAACCCCCTCAACACCTTAGCCGCCGCTGGCCTCCTACCCGTCCTGGACCGATCCAATGGGGGATCCAGCACTGTATTGAAGTGTGTCGTCCCTCGTCGTTCCCCCCCATTATCAGTCTCCAGATCTGGAATGCGGTCCAACATGCGCCGCATAAAACCCGCATCGTCCCAGTTCGGGGCGTATACGTTTTGCATCCAGCCCGAATGAAACACTTGGCCCACCCATCCCTTCCTCAATCTAACCTGATCCGCCACCTTCAGGTGCGTCTCCCGAAGCATGGCCACGTCCGCCTTCAGGTGCGTAAATACCCGGGCCCGTTTGATCGGCCCATTCAGCCCCCTCACATTCCAAGTTATCAGCCGGATCAGGGGCCTCCCTGCCCCCTCCCCCGCCGACTAGCCATAACCCTTCCCCTGCCCGCCACTGGTCAGCGCCGCCCGCTCGGCCCGTTCCCCACGGCGGCAAATCCCCATCCCGACCCCCCCTGCATACTCCAGCTCCTTCCTGGCCATTCCAGCAGCAACCCGGTAGCCCCCCCCCCCCCCCCCCCCCCCAAAGCTAGGACCCCCTCCTAACCGCGTTACTCCCTCTATAATACTCCCTTAAGTCAGCTGACTCCTGCTGACCCCGGCAACTTCCACCACTCCTCCGACCCCTCCCAGCGTGGGACTACCCCTCCTCCCCAGTGCCCACCAGCAGGCTCTCCTCCTCCCCCTCTCACGCGGGGAAAAAAAGAAAAAAGCCCGCGCTTCTCAGCTCCAACCCCGTCCCCATCCACCCTCAGCGTGGGAAAAAGCCCACGCTTTCCACCTGCCCGACCCCGCCTCCTCTAAGGCAGCTCCCATTGTCAGCCCAACCCCTCGCGGGGCCCCAGCCCCCTTCCCACCATCAGCTCCCCACGCTACAAATCTACCCCCCACCTCGAACCCATCCACCGAACCCACGCAAAGAGACAGTGCCCCACCCGCCCCGAAAACCACACAGAACCAGCATTTAACGGAAAGCCCTCCCTCAGAAAACACAGTTACATACAGACCCCCGCACCCAACCCTCAGTTTGAGTCCAACTTCTCGGCCTGCACAAAGGCCCACGCCTCCTCCGGGGACTCGAAGTAAAAGTGTCGGTCCTTGTAGGTGACCCACAAACGCGCCGGCAGCAACATGCCAAACTTCACAGCAAAGGAGTGGAGCACCGCCTTCGTCCGGTTGTACCCGGCCCTCCGCTTAGCCACCTCTGCACTCTAGTGCTGGTAGATCCGCACCACCGCGTTCTCCCACCTGCTGCTCCGCTCCTTCTTGGCCCACCTGAGCACACACTCCTGGTCAACGAACCGGTGGAACCGCACCAGCACCGCCCATGGCGGCTCATTCGGCTTGGGCCTCCTGGCCAGAATTCTGTGGGCCCCCTCCAGCTCCAGGGGCCCCTGGAAGGACCCAGCTCCCATCAGCGAATTCAGCAGGACAACCACTAGGCTCCCAAGTCTGACCCCTCCAGCCCCTCCGGGAGGCCCAGGATCCGCAATTTTTTCCGCCTCGACCAGTTCTCCATCTCCTCAAACCACTCCTGCCACTTTTTGTGGAGCACTTCATGCATCTCTACCTTTACCGCAAGGGCCCCAGCCTCATCCTCTCTTTCGGAGGTCTGCTGTCGGATCTCCCAGATTGCCACCCCCTGGGCTGTCTGAGTCTCCAGCAGCTTACCAGTGGTAGCCTTCAACGGCTCTAGCAGCTCCACTTTGAGCTCCCGAAAGCAGCGCTGGAGAGTCTCCTGCCTCTCCTGCGCCCATCGCCTCCACTCCTCGAGGCCTCCACCGACCGCCATCTTGTGCCTCTTCCCTCGCTTTTTCTTAGGCGCTGCCACCGCTCTCTTGCTCGCCCCACTCCTGGTCCAGGCCATACACCGATGGGGAACTGCTGCTGACTCCTTCCCACGTCGGGAATCGTCGAATAAGTACCGCTGGGAGCCCTAAAAAGAGCCCAAAGGTCCGTTCCTGGCGGGAGCTGCCGAACGTGTGGCTTAGCTCTGCATAGCCGCAACCGGAAGTCCCAAAATGAGCAAAATTTCTCTTTACCCAGGTAGATCAATGTGCTGTCATGAGAATGTCACTTTAAGAAATGTTTGAATGCTCACGTTACTGCAGTGATGTCAGAGTGTGGGGATCTATTTAAATGTGTCCAAGCATTGCCAAGGTTTGATGAGAAGGAGGTAGAAGCCTTTTTCATTTCATTTGAGAAGGTGGCTAAACAAATGAAATGGCCACAGGACTTGTGGGTATTACTGATTCAAACAAAGCTGATAGGTAGAGCTAGTGAAGTGTTTGCATCACTACCGGACAAGGTATCTGGGACGTATGAGGTGAAAGAATCCATTTTAGGTGAATGTGAGCTAGTGCCTGAAGCGTACAAAGATTTAGAACAAATGTAAGGAAAGAATTTGGTCAAACATATATGGAGTTTGAAAGGCTCAAACAGAGTAATTTTGATAGGTGGATAAGGGCTTTGAAAATAGACCAATAGTATGAAGCTCTCAGAGAAATACTTTTGGAGGAGTTTAAAAATTCAATTCCTGATGTAGTGAGAACTCATGTGGAAGAACAGAGGGTTAAAACTGCGAGGTTAGCAGCAGAAATGGCAGATGATTATGAATTAGTTCATAAATCAAAGCTTGGTTTCGGACATCAGTTTCAGCCGGTGAGGGATAGAAACTGGAGACATGAGAAATACTCAAGTGGTAAAGGTAAAGCTTTTGAAAAAAACATTTCACACTTTAGGCTCAGGAAAGCGCATACTGAAAACCAAATAACTAAATCCTAAAATTCTGCAGAGGGCATGAGCAGCAGGGTCCCCTCGCTGACAGCAAGTCACACAAATCACTTCAAATTTGAGTACGCGCACTGACAATGCGAGAAATTTTTAAAAAAGGAACAAAGAAATTACCCACTACCATTTACTCAATGCCTGCAAGATTCTCTACGACAAAAACATCTGAAAATTATCAAACAGACTTGACCTATATTCCTTTGATTATACAAGAATGTTAAAAAGATTCAATACTGTAGATATAGAAGAACTATTTCCTCTGGTGGGGAAGTCAAGGAACGAGGGGACAGAATCTTAAAAGTTGAGCCACGTTACTCAGGGGTGATAACAGGAGGCACTTATTTCACACAAAAGCGAAATCTGGAACTTTCACCCCCAAAATGTTGTTGAGGCTGTGGGTTGATTGGAGCTTTCAAAACCGAGGTCAATAGATTTTTGTTGGGTATGTGGCACAGTGGTTAGCACTGCTGCCTCATAGCACCAGGGACCCGGGTTTGATTCCTGGCTTGGGTCACGGACGGCACGGCTTCTGCACGTTCTCCCCGTGTCTACGTGCGTTTCCTCCGGCCGCTCCAGTTTCTTCCCACAGTCTAAAGCTGTGCAGGTTAGGTGGATTGGCCATGATCAATACACAGGGTTACAGGGATAGGGTTGGGGAGTGGGCCTAGGTAGGGTGCTCCTTTGGAGGGTCGGTGCAGACTCAATGGGCCAAATGGCCTCCGTCTGCACTGTAGGGATTCTATGGGATATGGGGAAATGGACCAAGGTGGAAAAATGGAGTTGAAGTACAGCTCAGCCATGATCTAACTGGTCCACGGGAATGAATGCTTTACTCCTGTTCCTAAGGACCATTATAGAGCATAGAACGATACAGCGCAGTACAGGCCCTTCGGCCCACGATGTTGCACCGACATGGGAAGTCAAAAACTAAAGGCCATCTAACCTACACTATGCCATTATCATCCATATGCTTATCCAATAAACTTTTAAATACCCTCAATGTTGGCGAGTGCACTACTGTTGCAGGTAGGGCATTCCACGGCCTCACCACTCTTTGCGTAAAAAACCTACCTCTGACGTCTGTCCTATATCTATTACCCCTCAATTTAAGGCTATGTCCCCTCGTGCTAGCCACCTCCATCCGCGGGAGAAGGCTCTCACTGTCCACCCTATCTAACCCTCTGATCATTTTGTATGCCTCTATTATATATTTTTTTTGTTGACACGACTACAATTCTGGGGCAGCACGGTGGCACAGTGGTTAGCATTGCTGCCTCACAGGGCAGTACGTTGGCTCTGTGGGTTAGCACTGCTGCTTCACAGGGCAGCACGGCGGCACAGTGGTTAGCCCTGCTGCCTCACGGCGCCGAGGACCCTGGTTCGATCCCGGCTCTGGGTCACTGGCCGTGTGGAGTTTGCACATTCTCCCCGTGTTTGCGTGGGTTTCGCCCCCACAACCCAAAAGATGTGCAGGCCCAATTCCCACTATAATGCCACAACAAATACTTCAATTGGCAGAGATTTTGTGATTAGACAGAAACACAATGGGACCTGATTTGCTGCTTTTGGTAGTTTCCTCCGCTTCTTGTAGAGTTCTTTTCTATCAGAAACAAGGCCCATACTGATCAGCTTTTCGATAATCCTGGGTCTCGCTCGCTTGCAGGTTATGCGTTTCATGATATTACCAAGGACATCTGCAGATACAGACATAAATTTCATCAATTGCATTTTGTCTTTTTTCCTCAAGTTGTAATACTCTAAAGTTTATAGACAATTTATTGAATTTTCATTCGAAACTTGGATGTCGAATGTATCATTTGAAAGAGTTTCAACTGGTCAAGGCAATGCGTAATTAAGTCGTAACAGGCTGGCACATTGAAGATTTGACTTGTTTGCCTTCTTTAGAAGTCTGTGAGACCTTGTCAAATGCTTTGCTGAAATCCATTTAACTACATCAACTGCACTACCCTCATCCACGCGCCTGGTCACATGCTCAAAAAATCTCAGTACATTTTCAAAAATTATGGAAGCAAATTAATTGCAGCTACTTACAACTTACCATCTGATCCTCTGAACTCCACAAACAATGTCTCAAGCTCCATCTCCTGCTCCTCTCTCCAAAGCACAATCTTAGTTCCCTTCCTTAAAACAGCAAAACCAAGATGTTACAAAGTGAATTTCAAAACAATGCGGCCGTAACGCTCCCAAACCTTGGTTCTAAAGGCTTTGCTCTTGAGAAAACCCGGACATGGACAGGTGGAAGAGACTGATTAAGGAAGAAGGGATAATAGCACATTATTTACTTCCTCCAATTCTACTTCAAAGTGAGCTGTTAGGCTGTAATGAAGAATAACCTGGGAGAAGCTGTCTTCAAATCTCCCTTCGATTTGCCTGTCTACATCTCGGGTACGACAATGAACCCTGTGTGTGAACAAACTCACGTGCTACTGCTTCACCGTGGAGTGCCAATGAATTGTGCCACTGGCGCTTATGGTGCAATTATGAAGCAAGTCAAGGGAAATGACCATCCTCCTGAACCAACCAGTTTTTAACTGTGTTCCTTGGTGCCACATTTGAAAGTTTGGACAACCAGGATTCCACTGTCTATACTTTAGTACAGGGGTGGGCAAACTACGGCCCGCGGGCCGCATGCGGCCCGCCAAAGGTATTTCTGCGGCCCACCAAGTCATTAAAAAAAAAAAAAAAATTTTTTTTTTTTTATTTTTTTTTTAAAAAATTTTTTTTAAAGATTAATGGAGGGGGGGCTGTTGGGTTACTTACTGGTATACGGTGGATACGTTGACTTGAGTAGGGTGATCATTGCTCGGCACAACGTCGAGGGCCGAAGGGCCTGTTCTGTGCTGTACTGTTCTATGTTCGATATGAGGCGCCCAGAATCATAACCGGGTGAAGTAATTATTGTACTTAATATACTATGCGGCCCTTTGTGAATTGTGAATTTCTGAATGTGGCCCTTGCACGGAAAAGTTTTCCCACCCCTGCTTTAGTAGCTAAGCAACACCAAAAACACTTACTTGACACGTTTGAAGTCTCTTACACTATCCACCAGATTCATCTGAACGAGTTTGGCAGCAATCTGTTTTCTGGTCCTCAAGTCATTTTTAATGTGTTCCATGATATTGTCAATGATGTCTTTATCTGTAAAATTAAAAATCACATTGCCTCGATCTTACTTTCCAAATATGTGCCTGTAATCATCAGGATATAAAATTCTCTGTGATGCAATTAAACACTTGTGTGCATAAGAATTCTAGACTATAAACTCCACTTTGAATCGTGCAATGATTATAGCACAGAAGGCAGCTGCTCCTCTGAAGAAACAAATCACTGAGTGACTTTCCCCGCAATGTTTTCATTTTCAAATAATGAGTTAATTCCCTTCTGACACCTTGATTGAATCTGCCTCCACCATGCTCTTGGGCAGCACGTTCCAGATCCCAACCACTCACTGTGTGAAAACGTTTTTCCTCATGTCCCTAATTATCTTAAATCTGTGTCCCTCTAGTTCTCGATCCTTCCATCAATGGGACTGACAGAGAATAAATGACAAGACGATGGGGAAAGAGCAGGACAGTGCGACTAACTGGATAGCTCTTTTGAAGAGCTAGCACAGGCATGATGGGCCAAATAGATTCCTCCTGGGCTGTAAAGTTCTATGCAGTGGAATTGAAATGAAACTGTTGGGGAGAAACATCAGTTGCATACTTGGTGTGGGATATATTCAGAAATAACCCAAATACAATACATACCCCCTTGTTCCTCTTTGAATCTTAGATACAAAGTTTCAAGTTCCTCCTCTTCCTCAGATGACCAAGTTGGACCCTTCTTGCTTTCTCCACTGCAAAAAGTCAAAACCAATCATTCTCACAACTGCAAACGAAAATCCACTTGCACCTGTGCCTGCTGTGAACTATTATAGGACATACAGTGCAGGACATTCGGTCCATCGAGTCTGCACCGACCCACTTAAGCCCTCACTTCCACCCTATCCCCGTAACCCCATCTAACCTTTTTTAGTCACCAAGGGCAATTTAGCATGGCCAATCCACCTAACCTGCACGTCTTTGGACTGTGGGAGGAAACCGGAGCACTCGGAGGAAACCCACGCAGACACGGGGAGAACGTGCAGACTCCGCACAGACAGTGACCCAGCCGGGAATCGAACCTGGGATTCTATAATCCCAGTTTATTCCACTCCATTACCACAGAAAGAATGCATCACTCACACGGTCAGCACAAAGTCTTAGCGGCCAAGTCCACTTCGGCAAACAAACAATCTAGTAACAATCAATTATTGGGCGGCACGGTGGCGCAGTGGATTAGCCCTGCTGCCTCACGGCGCCGAGGTCCCAGGTTCGATCCCGGCTCTGGGTCACTGTCCGTGTGGAGTTTGTACATTCTCCCCGTGTTTGCGTGGATTTCGTTCCCACAACCCAAAAAAAGAAGTGCAGGGTAGGTGGATTGGCCAAGCTAAATTGCCCCTTAATTGGAAAAAGTTAATTGGGTACTCTAAATTTATGGAAAAAAAACAATCAATTATTTCAGGTCCACACAGTAGGGATGAGGTGCTCCATCTAAAAATGAGGATTGTCAACATTATCAAAACTTCAGTAACATTTTTGCATCCTGACCATTTGATGAACTGATTGTTTTAGTTCCGGGAGCACTATGCAGTATCAGCACAGTGTAGAAAACCAACACCTCCCAAGCTCTCACGCTCAATTACCTTTCATCATCCTTCCTGTAACCCTCAGTCATTTCTTGAATGGTTGCAATATTCTTCCAGAACAGCAGTTCCACATAAGCCTTGTTGTTATTCGCAGCTAAAGTAAAGAATCTGCTCAGGACATACTTGCAGAACTTCACCAGCTCCTGTTGTGAAAAGGAACAGGATAGAGATTAACGGCTGCCGAAGGCAGATTGTCTTGCTGTGATGGCAAGACAATCGGATAGTTTCCCGGACTACAATTCTGGATTTAACCCTGGTAAGTAACTAGCAGGGGGCCTTATTCATCCAGGGGGAGGATGTCAGCCCCAACCACTTTATAGTTTGGGGGGGGGGGGGGAGGACGGGACTCTGGAGACAGGGTTTCTCACCACAGCAGCTGGGGAACTCAAGTTCAATTAATTAATAAATCTGCGAATAAATCAATTAATAAAAAGCTAGTCTCAGAAATGGCGATGATTTCGAAGTTTGCGTCGAGATGTTGTTCTTCCAGCAAACTGGAGGAACAACATCCCATCTTCCGGTTAGGCACGCTACAGCCTTCTGGCCTGAACATCGAATTCAACAAATTCAGATGATCAGCTCTACCCTACCTTGACCCATTTGTTTTCATCCCATTTCATTTTAACTGTCTTTTACCATTTCTTTCTTTCTTAATATATATTTAATTTCCTCCCCCAATCTTATCCACCTTTCCTTCACCTTTCTCCTCTTTGCTTCCCCCTTTCCCTCCCCCCACACCAACAGTTCATCCTGTGATATTAGTTTCTCCGCTATTTGACCTTTCACATCTTTTGTTCTCTCTGGGGACTGCCATTAACACTCTTTCCCCTTGGTATCTGTGGCCATTAGCTCCCGGTTTCCCTGGGTTTCCGTGGCTATGACTCATCTTTCATTCTCACTCCACAGTATGAATATTTCCCACTTTCTCGGTCTGTTAGCTTTGACAAAGAGTCATCGGACTCGAAACGTTAGCTCTTTTCTCTCCCTACAGATGCTGCCAGACCTGCTGAGATTTTCCAGCATTTTCTCTTTCATTTCAGATTCCAGCATCCGCAGTAATTTGCTTTTACCCTACTTAAGCCCACGCCTCCACCCTATCCGTGTAACCCAGTAACCCCACCTAACCTTTTGGACACTAAGGGCAATTTATCATGGCCAATCCACCTAACCTGCACATCTTTGGACTGTGGGAGGAAAGCCACGCAGACACGGGGAGAAAGTGCAAACTCCTGGACCCTGGTGCTGTGAGGCAGCAGTGTTAACCACTGTGCCGCCCCCACAGCAGAGGAGGGAATTTGCTGTCTTTACTTATCTGGCCTATATGTAACTCCAGGTCCACAGCAATGAATGTCCTTCTGAAATAGCCCAGCAAACCACACAGTTGTACCAAACCACTACAGAAAGCACTGTGGGTATACTACACCAGATGGACTGTACCTTGTTCAGGAAGGCAGCTCGCCATCACTTTAGAATCCTTACAGAAGGAGGCCATTCGGCCCATCAAGTCTGCACCTGCCCTTGGAAGGAGCACCCAACTGAAGTCCACACCTCCACCCTATCCCCGTAACCCAGTAACCCCACCTAACCTTTTTGGACACTAAGGGACAATTTATCACGGCCAATCCACCTAACCCGCACATCTCTGGACTGTGGGAGGAAACCGGAGCACCCGGAGGAAACCCACGCAGACACGGGGAGAACGTGCAGACTCCACACAGACAGTGACCCAAGCCGGGAATCGAACCTGGGACCCTGGAGCTGTGAAGCCACAGTGCTATCCACTTGTGCTACCATGTTGCCCCTGACTAGGCTCACAAATTCAGGAGTGTGGGGAAAATTTCAATGGAACTTTTGGCAAAAATCAGTTAAAATGAAAATACAGTTAAATTGCCGTAGGAATTCACAACAGGAACAGCAAAATGAAAATGAAATGAAAATCGCTTATTGTCACGAGTAGGCTTCAATGAAGTTACTGTGAAAAGCCCCTAGTCGCCACATTCTGGCGCCTGTCCGGGGAGCCTGGTACGGGAATCGAACCGTGCTGCTGGCCTGCTTTAAAAGCCAGCGATTTAGCTCAGTGAGCTAAACCGCCCCTTAAATGTGAGACAAATTGTTACATCAGTCCCATTTCGATAGGTAATCCGGTAAGCCATTACGGAACCAAATGTGAAATCCTCTGAATATAATTTCAGGAGTGTTGGGAAACCGTGATCATTTGGCAGCCTGCATATACACTGCATATCATCCAAAAACATTTTCTCTTGAATCTCAAATTTCAAAGTAATCTTTCAGTGGTAGGTCAGTGAGACAGATGACGGAAGGGGCTGGTTTAGCTCACTCAGCTAAATCGCTGGCTTTGAAAGCAGACCAAGCAGGCCAGCAGCACGGTTCGATTCCCGTACCAGCCTCCCCGGACAGGCGCCGGAATGTGGCGACTAGGGACTTTTCACAGTAACTTCATTGAAGCCTACTCGTGACAATAAGCGATTTTCATTTCATTTCATTTCATGAGTGAACAGACAGTGCTCCAAAATAATACAACACCATGGTACATGACAGCAAGTCTTTTTGCAAATCACCAACCAGTAAACGACATAACCATGATGAAAATTCTACCTACTTGGTACGAGCTGGCTGCTGGATCTTCCAGAATGTGATTGAATAAGTGGAATACTGACAGTTGATAAAGAAGAGCATCCATTTTCAGATTATATGCTAGTCGGTGGAGCATCCTTATAATGCAGTGGTTGGTGTGAGTGCTGTTCTGTCGGTAGTCCTTCAGTAGGAGAATGTACGGTTTTACGACGGCAGCATTAGCGAACCTAAAGGTAACAGATAAAAGAACGGTGAAAAGAACGAGAGAATTGGAAACAGGGTTTACTGACGTCCAAACAAGCTATCCTTACAGCTCAACTGAGATGGTCAGTTTAGAATCAGCCTGTAGATAGGTTTAGTGTCACAAATTCCTGCTCTGCAGGAGTTGTCCTAAGCGTGCCAAAATTTTATTTCACTTGGAACTGCTGCAGCTAGCAGGCAGAGAGGTTTACTTCAGAGTCTGGCCTGGATTCAAACCTTTGCCCCAGAAATGAAACTATTATTCGCTAATTCAATGCACCAACTTAATTTATTTTAAACCTTTTATTGAACGGTTTAAAGCCCCATAGAGATGTCTGAGTATTGCACAAAAGCAGATTCAACCACAATAGGATAAGAATAACCTTAATGTTAAAAAACACAAGTATTTTTGAATAGTTTACCTCTTCAGATAATCCAGGAAGTTAAATTCACTTTCTCTAACTCTCACTGATTCGGTTTCCTCCTCTTCGATCTCTTCATCTCGGAATTCATCAGTTTCCTCAGCCTCTGCAACAGGCTGCCCTGTGGGATGCAGAGAATGGATTTGGAAGATCTTCAAAACAAGTTCCAAAACTACGAACACCAAAACGACAGCTACTAAAAGACTTACTGAGTAACTTTGCAAACAGCACTTGTCTGAGCAACTGGGACTCGTCCTCCAAACGCAAGTCGGAAGAACCAAAAACATCACCTTCAGGCCACACTTCCCTGTGGGGACAAACATTCGATGAATAATTGATGCACAGCATCCTTATGGAGGTCAATACTCATTTCATGCAGATTACGAAGTTAGTGAGGAATGAGGCAAGTTTGAACTGGATTCAGACTGAACTTTTATACATGTCACTTACAGCTGGATTCAAAGCCAAACTTGCAAGTGAAAAGACAGCATGCTAATTCATTGCACAACTTAAACCCTTTCCTCTACCTCTTGTAAATAAACATTTAAAAAAATCCAATTTACACATACTCAGTGTAATAACCTGCACGGAACACACGGACTTGAGGAGTATGAGCTCCCCCGCTAACTACGGGGCTGATACCATGTTGAATAGATCGGTTAGATAGGAACTGATTGACAGAGAGAGATTCCAGTGAGGTTCACCCGGGCCCCTTTGTAAATAGTACGCATGATAAATAAACATCTTCTTTGTTTTACTCATCTGGGGTGACTGAATTGCTCATGTCCTGCAGTCAGTGCCACAATGAAATACTGATTTTAGGGCAGCACGGTGGCGCAGTGGTTAGCGCTGCTGCCTCACGGCGCCGAGGTCCCAGGTTCAATCCTGGCCCCGGGTCACAGTCCGTGTGGAGTTTGCACATTCTCCCCGTGTCTGCGTGGGTCTCACCCCCCACAACCCCAAGATGTGCAGCGTAGGTGGATTGGCCACGCTAAATTGCCCCTTAATTGGGGGGGAAAAAATTGGTACTCTAAATTTTTTTTTAAAAAAAGAAATACTGATCTTATTCGTTTATAGCAGTATTTAACCAATGGGAATGAGAAAAGCTGGGCATCGATAGCACACATTTAAAATGCGTGTTACAAACAATTGCAAACTCCTTCCAGTGAACAGAAATACAGCAGAAAAAATCTCCATGGCAGTCAAATCTCAATCGAGTGTCTAACAGATTGCACAACTATTTCCTGGAAACAATGTTGTCAGGTTATAAAAGCCACAGTACAATTTTATGGTTTACCTTCAGAAAGCAGATAAATTATACTGCAGTACAAGCCACTCCTGTTCATTTAGATGGTAGGAGTCAAGGGACAAGGTCAAACCCAGGTTAGAGTGCAGCTTTGTTCAGTTAGTGACTAGAACAAAGAAAAGTACAGCACAGGAACAGGCCCTTCGGCCCTCCAAGCCGTGCCGACCATGCTGCCCATCTAAACTAAAATCTTCTACACTTCCGGGGTCCGTATCCCTCTATTCCCATCCTATTCATGTATTTGTCAAGATGCCCCTTAAATGTCACTATCGTCCCGGCTTCCACCACCTCCTCCGGCAGCGAGTTCCAGGCACCCACTACCCTCTGTGTAAAAAACTTGCCTCGTACATCTCCTCTAAACCTTGCCCCTCGCACCTTAAACCTATGCCTCCTAGTAATTGACCCCTCTATCCTGGGGAAAAGCCTCTGACTATCCATTCTGTCCATGCCCCTCATTATTTTGCAGACCTCTATCAGGTCGCCCCTCAACCTCCGTCGTTCCAGTGAGAAAAAACCAAGTTTATTCAACCGCTCCTCACAGCTAATGCCCTCCGTACCAGGCAACATCCTGGTAAATCTCTTCTGCACCCTCTCTAAAGCCTCCACATCCATCTGGTAGTGTGGCGACCAGAATTGAACAAAAAAAAACTGCAGTAACTCCCAGGAAGTGGGACAAGTGACAGAAAGAGGAAAAAGAGAAAATCACAGAGACGAGTCAATCCTGTGTTTGCTGACCTGTGCTTGGACCATCGATGAGTCATTAAAAACCTCAGTTCCTGTTTTCAAATTCTACCAAAATCCTACTTGTTCCTTTCTCCATCCTCTCTCGCAGCCCTACAACCCTCCAAAGATCGATGCATTCCTCCGTATGTAATTCCCACTTCCTTCACTCCACCATTAGCAGCCATACCTTCAACATCCTGGGCCTCAGAGCTCTGGAATTCCTTCCCCAAACCCCCCTCTCCTCCTTCATGATCCCCCACAAATTTTTCTTTAGCATGGCCAATCCACCTAACCCGCACATCTTTGGACTGTGGGAGGAAACCCGGAGAACCCGGAGGAAACCCACGCACACAGGGGGAGGACGTGCAGACTCCGCACAGACACTGACCCAGCCAGGAATCGAACCTGGGACCCTGGAGCTGTGAAGCATTTATGCTAACCACCATGCTACCGTGCTGCCCCGGATGCGGTCCAATTAATTGGGGCCAAGTTCAAGGCCCGCCCAAAATTGGGTATAAGAAGATCCCCGAGAGAGAATCGGTCTCTTGGACTCGGCTCTCGAAGCGTAGAGACCCGTCCACCAGCTGCACCAGAAGCAAGTAAGTCCAAGATCAACGCTTGCCATCAGACGGACGACCGTAGCTGTTACCTCCTCAAACCCAACAGCCTCAGATCCGAACAACGGCCATTGTTCCTCTGACTGAGTGGGCACCCAAAGTTAAGTATCGGCGTTAGCGTTAGAGATAGTTTAGTTTATGGTATTTTTTGCATGAGTAGATATTACTGTGTGTGTAAATAAATAGTATTGACTTTGAACTAACTGGTGCATTGGTTCTTTGATCAGTATTCGGGTTTGAACCTTGTGGAGGTATCGAAAGATACCTGGCGACTCTAGAGCAAACATAATTAGGATCAAGGAAGGCGACCATATTTAGAACCAGATAAACAGAGCAACATTGGTGTCAAGTATTTTCCCATAAATTTAGAGTACCCAATTCATTTTTTATCCCCAATTAAGGGGCAATTTAGCGTGGCCAACCCTGCACATCTTTGGGTTGTGGGGGTGAGACCCACGCAAACAAGGGGAGAATGTGCAAACTCCACAAGCACAGTGACCGGGATCGAACCTGGGACCTCAGTGCCATGAGGCAAAAGCGCTAACCACTGTGCTACCGTGCTGCCCTGGTTTTGTGTCACATTTTGTCTGATGCATGATCCTGTTAAGTGCCCCAGATGTTTTAATATGTTACAGTCATTGCATAAATGCAGGTTGCTGCTGCAGTTTGGAAACTGGTTCTGGGCCTACTCTCTTGGCTAGAATGGCAGGTCAGATAAGAATACAAACCATACCAAAATATCTTGACAGTAAAGCAAGCAGGAAGAGGAAATATACGATAGGACAGGTCAAAATTACAAATGAAGTCTGATTTTTTAACAAAGTAGACTGTCTTACGATTATGTTGATACTTCAAAGAAGCTCATAACTAGCGGTTACCGTGCAGCTCGGAGAAGCACAAGGGCCTCTGCAGCTTTGCCAGCCAGGAGTGCGTCCTGAATACGAATCATTGCTTCGGCACGCTGCTCCTCCACAGGGATTTCCGAAGCAGCATCAAATGGAACAACATCATCAGGGAGAAGTTCTTGGCCCTGGAAAACAAACACATTCAATTCATTAGCTCAGGAAATCAGTGACACTGTGCACTGGGGTGGAATCTGAGGAGATGGCTCAGGAGGCCGAGAGGACGGCATCTCTATTTAAAAGACACAATGGTGCTTAAAATAGCTCAAAGCATTGGTTCTTCTGCAAGTTTACCAAGGACTATTACAGGAATTGTTACAATCTTGTTGGGGCTGTTAACGTTTAATGAAGAAATCCAAACACCCAGCGATTAACTGGCAGACCATGCTGCAAGATTTCATTTTTAAATTAAAACAAACTTCACTGTATATCAAAAAGAATTAAACTAAGTAAGCACTATTAAATTAATACTATAGTTTATAACTACAGATATTATGAACTCGTGTTTTTTAAAAACTTCTCCCACCCCCCAAGAATTCCCATAGCTTACATAATTTTGAAGGTTCATTCACTTTTCCTGGGACCAAACTAAAGGTATGCCACAGCCTCCCGGAATTCATTTTAATTATCTCCAGTGTTCCAGCTACACTCTATGGTAAGATTCTATGAGAGTCCTTCCATTAACTTTTTTGGCTATACAACCATCAACCTTTTCTTAACAGACCTCATAACTATGAATGTCTCAGTTCTTTGCTTGGATTGCAGGCATGGGATTACATAGCTTTATGAGCTAATTCTGCTGGCTGTTTTCTGCCAAGGTTCCACGAGGACCACAGTAGAGTTCTTACAGCTGCTTCTCTTGCAATCCAAGCTGAGATACAGCCCCATCCACATTCCATAGAGTGAACGATGAAGTTAGTATTTTCTCTGCTTGAAGTGCAAGCCTAACCAACTAACATTTATTTTCTTTGGCGCTCCCAGCTCAAATGAGCTGCAGCCTACACAAGACCAATTTGGCAACTGCCCCAGTCTGTTCCCAGACTGAACTGCCTGCTTCTGTCAGCAAACACATACAGATAAATTAAACAAAATAACCGTCTACGGCTCCACCCTGAATCACCATCTCTAAGGCAACATGGTATGCTTTCAAACAGAAATGAAAATTTAGCTTCATACAACTCTTTGATTATGTAACCCATACAAATAATTTTTATCCCAATGGAGTTTTACGACCCTATTTCCCGGAATTTCTAGCTTTTATCTATTCTATGGAGATAACGATATACACCCCAACTTTACCAAGAGGTCGAGACTTTGGTCATCTATTGTTGAGTGTTTACAGTTCTAACTCTGACCTTGAAGATAAATTAGTTTCCCGTATAACTATAATTAACTCAAAGCTTTTTTGAATTGCATCTACTTTGGGATTGCTCATTAGTTTTGCAATCGGTTGCTCCCATTTATCTACAATTAAAATTAAAAGTTATATTGTAAAACATATGAATTATGAACCAGATTTTCACATAGAATACACTCATCTGCTTGGCTGTGGGAAGAACCAAGGCACACACCATAAAACATAGAAAATACAGCACAGAACAAGCCCTTCGGCCCACGGTTGTGCCGAACTTTTGTCCAAGATTAAGAACAAATCAATCTACACCCCAGCATTCTACCGTCATTCGGGAGGCAGAGGGGGGTCATAGATAGAAGCTTCAGGAAGGTAGTTACGCCAAAGAATAAAGCTAGATGGGTGACGGTGAGAGGGGCTGGGGGGTAAGCAGTCAGTACAGGGATTCCCTGTGGTCGTTCCCCTTAGTAACAGGTATACCGCTTTGGATACTGTTGGGGGACGACGACTCCTAGGGGTCAGCCATGGGGTACAGGTCTCTGGCACAGAGTCTGTCCCTGTTGCTCAGAAGGGAAGGGGGAGAGGAGTAGAGCATTAGTCATTGAAGACTCCATAGTTAGGGGGATAGATAGGAGATTCTGTGGGAACGAGAGAGACTCGCGGTTGGTGTGTTGCCTCCCAGGTGCCAGGGTCCGCGATGTCTCGGATCGTGTTTTCGGGATCCTTAAGGGGGAGGGGGAGCAGCCCCAAGTCGTGGTCCACATAGGTACCAACGACATAGGTAGGAAAAGGGATAGGGATGTAAAGCAGGAATTCAGGGAGCTAGGGTGGAAACTTAGAGCTAGAACAAACAGAGTTATTATCTCTGGGTTGTTACCCGTGCCACGTGCTAGCGAGTCGAGGAATAGGGAGAGAGAGCAGTTGAACACGTGGCTGCAGGGATGGTGCAGGAGGGAGGGTTTCAGATTCCTGGACAATTGGGGCTCATTCTGGGGTAGGTGGGACCTCTACAAATGGGATGGTCTACACCTGGACCAGAGGGGTACTAATATCCTCGGGGGGAGGTTTGCTAATGCTCTTCGGGAGGGTTTAAACTAGTTCAGCAGGGGATTGGGAACCTGAATTGTAGCTCCAGTACACAAGAAGCTGAGAGTAGTGAGGTCATGAGTAAGGTTTCAAAGTTGCAGGAATGTACCGGCAGGAAGGAAGGTGGTCTAAAGTGCGTCTACTTCAATGCCAGGAGCATCCGGAATAAGGTGGGTGAGCTTGCGGCATGGGTTAGTACCTGGGACTTCGATGTTGTGGCCATTTCGGAGACATGGATAGAGCAGGGCGAGGAATGGTTGTTGCAGGTGCCGGGGTTTAGATATTTCAGTAAGTTCAGGGAAGGTGGTAAGAGAGGGGGAGGGGTGGCATTGTTAGTCAAGGACAGTATTACGGTGGCTGAGAGGACATTTGATGAGGACTCGAATACTGAGATAGTATGGGCTGAGTTAAGAAACAGGAAAGGAGAGGTCACCCTGTTAGGGCTTTTCTATAGGCCTCCGAAAAGTTCCAGAGATGTAGAGGAAAGGATTGCAAAGATGATTCTGGATAGGAGCGAAAATAACAGGGTAGTTGTTATGGGGGACTTTAACTTTCCAAATATTGACTGGAAACACTATAGTTCGAGTACTTTAGATGGATCCGTTTTTGTCCAATGTGTGCAGGAGGGTTTCCTGATTCAGTATGTAGAGAGGCCAATAAGAGGCGAGGCCATATTGGATTTGGTACTGGGTAATGAACCAGGACAGGTGTTAGATTTGGAGGTAGGTGAGCACTTTGGTGATAGTGACCACAATTCGATTACGTTTACTTTAGCGATGGAAAGGGATAGGTATATACCGCAGGGCAAGAGTTATTGCTGGGGGAAAGGCAATTATGATGCGATGAGGCAAGACTTAGGATGCATCGGCTGGAGAGGAAAACTGCAGGGGATGGACACAATGGAAATGTGGAGCATGTTCAAGGAACAGCTACTGCGTGTCCTTGATAAGTATGTACCTGTTAGGCAGGGAGGAAGTGGTCGAGTGAGGGAACCATGGGTTACTAAAGCAGTTGAATCACTTGTCAAGAGGAAGAAGGAGGCTTCTGTGAAGATGAGACGTGATGGTTCAGTTGGGTCGCTTGAGAGTTACAAGTTAGCTAGGAAGGCTCTAAAGAGAGAGCTAAGAAGAGCCAAGCGAGGACATGAGAAGTCTTTGGCAGGTAGGATCAAGGATAACCCTAAAGCTTTCTATAGGTATGTCAGGAATAAAAGAATGACTACGGTAAGAGTAGGGCCAGTCAAGGACAGTAGTGGGAAGTTGTGCGTAGAGTCCGAGGAGATAGGAGAGGTGCTAAAGGAGTATTTTTTGTCAGTATTCACACAGGAAAAAGACAAAGTTGTCGAGGAGAATACTGAGATACAGGCTACTAGACTAGAAGGGCTTGAGGTTCATAAGGAGGAGGTGTTACCGATTCTGGAAAGTGTGAAAATAGATAAATCCCCTGGGCCGGATGGGATTTATCCTAGGATTCTCTGGGAAGCTAGGGAGGAGATTGCTGAGCCTTTGGCTTTAAGTCATCTTTGTCTACAGGAATAGTGCCAGAGGACTGGAGGATAGCAAATGTTGTCCCCTTGTACAAGATGGGGAGTAGAGATAACCCCAGTAACTATAGGCCAGTGAGCCTTACTTCTGTTGTGGGAAAAGTCTTGGAAAGGTTTATAAGAGATAGGATGTATAATCATCTGCAAAGGAAAAATTTGATTAGAGATAGTCAACATGGTTTTGTGAAGGGTAGGTCGTGCCTCACAAACCTCATTGAGTTCTTTGAGAAGGTGCCCAAACAGGTGGATGAGGGTAAAGCAGTTGATGTATATGGATTTCAGTAAAGCGTTTGATAAGGTTCCCCACGGTAGGCTATTGCAGAAAATACAGAGGCATGGGATTCAGGGTGATTTAGAGATGTGGATCAGAAATTGGCTAGCTGACAGAAGACAAAGAGTGGTGGTTGATGGGAAATGCTCGGACTGGTGTCCAGTTACTAGTGGTGTGCCACAAGGATCTGTTTTGGGGCCGTTGCTGTTTGTCATTTTTATAAATGACCTGGAGGTGTGGACAGTGCAGAAGGATGTTACCAGTTACAGAGGGACATAGATAAGCTGCAGAGCTGGGCTGACAGGTGGCAAATGGAGTTTAATGCAGAAAAGTGTGAGGTGATTCATTTTGGAAGGAATAACAGAAAGGCAGAGTACTGGGCTAATGGTAAGATTCTTGGTAGTGGGGACGAGCAGAGAGATCTCGGTGTCCATGGACATAGATCCCTGAAAGTTGCCACCCAGGTTGAGAGGGTTGTTAAGAAGGCGTACAGTGTGTTAGCTTTTATTGGTAGAGGAATTGAGCTTCGGAGCCATGAGGTCATGTTGCAGTTGTACAAAACTCTGGTGCGGCCGCAATTGGAGTATTGTGTGCAGTTCTGGTCGCCACATTATAGGAAGGATGTGGAAGCATTGGAAAGGGTACAGAGGAGATTTACAAGAATGTTGCCTGGTATGGAGGGAAGATCATATGAGGAAAGGCTGAAGGACTTGAGGCTGTTTTCGTTAGAGAGAAGAAGGTTAAGAGGTGACTTAATTGAGGCATACAAGATGATCAGAGGATTAGATAGGGTGGACAGTGAGAGCCTTTTTCCTCGGATGGTGATGTCCAGCACGAGGGGACATAGCTTTAAATTGAGGGGAGATAGATATAGGACAGATGTCAGAGGTAGGTTCTTTACTCAGAGAGTAGTAAGGGCGTGGAATGCCCTGCCTGCAACAGTAGTGGACTCGCCAACACTAAACGCATTCAAATGGTCATTGGATAGGCATATGGACGATAAGGGAATAGTGTAGAGGGACTTTAGAGGGGTTTCACAGGACGGCGCAACATCGTGGGCCGAAGGGCCTGTACTGCGCTGTAATGTTCTATCCAATAGCCGCTTGAAGGTCCCTAATGAACCATCTAGTGATCCATCAGAGGTTTGTGCTTTGATACCCAGCCTAATCAAGCAATTCACATATTGGTTTGTTTCTCTTCCCCCCCCCCCCCCCTCCTCCTTCAAACACCTGACTAACCTATTCTTAAATATTAACATGGAGAGGGCAGCATGTGGCGCAGTGGTTAGCACTGGGACTGCGGCACTGAGGACCCGGGTTCAAATCCCAACCCTGGGTCACTGTCCGTGTGGAGTTTGCACATTCTCCCCATGTCTGCGTGGGTTTCGCCCCCACAACCCAAAGATGTGCAGGGTGGGTGGATTCGCCATGCTAAATTGCCCCTTAATTGAAAAACAATAATTGGGTACTCTAAATTTATTTTTTTTAATATTAACATCGATTCTGATTCAATTATTAATTCAAGTATTGCACATCCTTCATAGAATAGAATCCCTACAGTGCAGAGGAGACCATTTGGCCCATCGAGTCTGCACCGACCCTCCGAAAGAGCACCCCAGCTAGGCCCTGTACCCCTACCTATTCCCATGACCAAATCTAACCTTGTGGACACTAAAGGGCAATTTATCATGGCCAATCCACCTAACCTGCACAGCTTTGGACTGTGGGAGGAAACCGGAGCTACCCAGAGGAAACCTACGCAGACACGGGGAGAACGTGCAAACAGACCCACACAGACAGTCCACCTGAGGCTGGAATCGAACTCGGGCCTCTGGTGCTGTGAGGCAGCAGTGCTAACCACTGTGCAACCCAATTTGTTTATAACAGAAAGTTGAGCGCTTGTCTCTACAGAAGGGGGGGGGGGGGGGGGGTAATATAGAATCATTACAGAGAGTCACAGAATCCCTTTTCCCTGCTCTCCAGAAGTCAGATGTGGCTAAGCAGTCGTACTCCCACACCAGTCGGCAGGTCGGGGTTCAAATCCAGGTCCAGAGATTTGAGCACATAACCAGGCCAACATTTTAGTGCAGCACTTAGAGGGTGCTGTCTTTCTGAAAGATGTTAAACCAAAGTCCCAACTTGTCTTGCAGGCACAGGCAGATATAAAAGCTCCCAACACACTGGGTGTGATTTAGCACGCAAAAAAAGAGTCCCGTTTTGGGCGCGTATAATGGCGTGTTTCTCGGCATCTAATGAGACTCTGCCTTTTTTTGGGCCTCGGTCGGGAACACCCCACCAAGGCCGCACTTCCAGCATTTCTTACACTGACGAGCTCAGCCTCTGGACCCCCCCCCCCCCCCCCCCAACTTACCTCTTAGAGGGTCCTCAAGCCCCACTCACCCCACGTCATAAGGGCAGTGCACCTCTGGGTCTGATCCCTGGCACAGGCAACCTGGCACCCAGGCACTGACAGCCAGACAGTGCCACCCAGGAACCCTGGCAGTGCCAGTGTCGCACTGATAGGGTGCCCGAGTGGCACTGCTAAGATGTCAGTGTCAAGGTGCCTGGGTGCCAGTGCCAGAGCTCGACCACCTGGGGCCTCTAATGGCCTGGGAGACCCCCACAGGTGCCGTTGTGCCTGGTCCACGTTTGTGTGGACCAGTGCTAAATGGCGACATGGCGAGGTCATTATTTCCTGGGCCTTGGGAGAATCCGGTGTAAATATATTTAAATGAACCTAATGGATCACTTAAATATATTAATCTGGATCCCACTCTCACTCAACGAGATCCAGATCGAGTTTCTCCGGTATCCTGGGACCATTCTGTCAACCTGCATCCCTATAATAGATTACCTGGTTGCTTATTGCTTTCTCGTTTGCTATGCACAAATTGTCGTTCCTCATTGCAACAGTGACTGCACTACAAACTATGTCATTTGATGCAAAGTGCTTTGGGACGCCGTATGATAGTAAAAAGACACTTTTGTAGTGTCTAGTTAATCTTATACAAGTGTCCCCTCATTCTAGAGCCATTAATCCCCTAAAGACCAAGTTGGATCCTGGGTTGTATGGAGTTGGCCGATCACAGCAGCAACGAGGAACCTGTCCTGACCGTGAGGCAGTGACCATTAGTGCAAGATATTGCACGGTTAATCAGTCAAGGTCGCAATCCAACCTGATTGATATGCCTCCCTCTTTGGGTGAATATTCGACTTTCATTTACTATCTAAACTCACAAGTGAAGAAGGACCCTTTGGGTTTGGTACTGAAGACAGTCAATGTCTATGAAATCATATTCCAGTACATGTTAGACCCTTCACAGGAGAACATTCTGCCAATGAAGGAACATTCCAACTCTTGACTAGAGCGCTCAACAAATTGATTTGTCTGTTCCTCAGCAGCACCAATTGCTACAATGATCTCCTCAGAGGGAGTCTCAGCTCATTGCTCTGTTAGGTACATACCTCCGCACACTTGCCCAGCTGCTCCAATGTCACTTTCCACATTTCCTCAAGCTCTTCTTGGGACTTTTCTGATGAAGAAGGAAGTGGTTTTGCTTTTGGCCTCTTCCTTCTGGGTTTCTTTTTCTGTTTCAACCAACAGGAAACAATCAAAGAGCAGCGTCAGGAGCAGCACATTAGCACAAGTCTTTCATTTTGAACCCCTCCACTACCTCTCAACATCCCTTCCTATCTTTGTAAACTCTCCATTCCCTACGACCCTCCAAGATCACTGCTCTCTTCCAATTCCGGCCCCTTGCGCATAACCTGATTCCCACCAACACACCATTGGCAGTCTTGCCTTCAGATACCTGGGCCTTGAGCTCTAGAATTCCAAACCTCTCCACCTCCCTCCTCCAGACAGAGACACACACACAGGCACACACACACACACACAGAGACACACACACACACACACACACAGAGACACACACACACGCACAGAGACACACACACAGACACACACACACACACAGACACACACACACACACACACAGACACACACACACACACAGACACACACACACACACAGACACACACACACACACACAGACACACACACACACACACACACAGACACACACACACAGATTTGGATAAACGTGCAAGTGGTGCAAAATGTAAAGCCCAATGTGTAAGCCAAACACAAACATTACCTGCACAAAAAGGTTATTTTTGCCTTTACTGAATTTCTCGATCATCCGGATGAAAAGATGGGTAGTTTCAATGAGGTCCTTCAGGAAGGACTTGGGTTGCTTGGTTGCATCGTATTTCCGGAATAATGTTAAGAATAACTCCCGGAATTCCATAATATAGAAGATATTACCTGGAAATGGAACAAGATGTAGAATCATCAGCCAATTGGATGTGCACATCTGAAATACAAGCATTTTAACCAAAGCAACTCCTTTGTGTAAATTATTTCCACCATTTTCTCTGAACCCTCTCTGCTCCAAGGTGAACAATTCCAGTTTCTCTTTAGTCCCTTGTCCTAGGCATGAACTCATAAACAATGTTGACTTGTTTGCTCTTCACAAATAAAGGGTCAACAGATTTCTTGCTATTGAAGAAATTATCCTGAAAAGCCAAGACTCCCTTTTAATGGACATTGTCCTTATATTAGTTGACCTCGTACCACACCACCATCAATATAGCTATTAAAAGCATCATCATTCCTTGCAAAGAATTGTCTAGCACCATGTGAAACTTCCCAATAGCGGCATAGCTGTACAGGGCTGTTTAGCACAGGGCTAAATCATTGGCTTTGAAAACAGACCAAGCAGGACAGCAGCACGGTTCAATTCCCGTACCAGCCTCCCTGGACAGGCGCCGGAATGTGGCGACTAGGGGCTTTTCACAGTAACTTCATTGAAGCCTACTTATGACAATAAGCGATTTTCATTTTCATTTCATTTAATAGCTGCAATCAGTAACTCAGCAAGGGAATAAAGGGGGGAGAAAATAAAAAGAATGGGTGAGCATAACCCTACAATCTCAGTGATGATACACAGGGACTACCTTGTGAAACAGTACAAATTGCACTGAATCTCCATAAAGTAGAACTACTAATGTTCCAAAAAAGCACATTAATTCAAGACAAAAACCGTGCTATTCTCCTAAAGGGTTCATAGCAACATAGAACAGTACAGCACAGAACAGGCCCTTCGGCCCTCAATGTTGTGCCGAGCCATGATCACCCTACTCAAACCCACGTATCCACCCTATACCCGTAACCCAACAACCCCCCCTTAGCCTTACTTTTATTAGGACACTACGGGCAATTTACCATGACCAATCCACCTAACCCGCACATCTTTGGACTGTGGGAGGAAACCGGAGCACCCGGAGGAAACCCACGCACACAGGGGGAGGACGTGCAGACTCCACACAGACAGTGACCCAGCCGGGAATCGAACCTGGGACCCTGGAGCTGTGAAGCATTTATGCTAACCACCATGCTACCCTGCATGGTGGTTCATAGCAACATAATTTCTGCAGGACTTTTCTCCCTGCACCATAACCTCATTCCACTGAAAAACTCTACCACCTCAGTAATCAAGGTACATGGCACCAATTTTAGTTCTAACTGTATATGAAGCATCCTCAACTTGAAGGACTCATAGTTGAAGCAGGATGCGAAAGCCTTTGTGGCAGGACATCAGCATTTTGATATATTATTCACAGGCTCCTCTAGGGCAAAATTTATAACCTGCCTTTAAGAACTATCCAGCGATTTGTGCTGCCAACTGTGAACACCGGGTGAGTACAAGGTTTAGGTGCCACTGTTCGAGGGTTTGAATGTTTGTGGGAGGAGGAGCAGTCAAGCGGGGCTGCTTTGTCCTGGATGGTGTTGAGCTTCTTCAGTGTTGTTGGAGCTGCGCTCATCCAGGCAAGTGGAGAGTATTCCATCACACTCCTGACTTGTGTCCTTGTAGATGGTGGACAGGCTTTGGGGATAGGATTTCTAGCATCTGACCTGCCCTGGTAGCCACAGTATTAATGTGGCTGGGTCCAGTTCAGTTTCTGATCAATGGTAACCCCCAGGATGTTGATTGTGGGGGATTCAGCGATGGTAATGCCATTGAATGTCAAGTGGCAATGGTTAGATTCTCTCTTGTAGGATATGGTCATTGCCTGGCACTTGTGTGGTGCGAATGTTACTTGGGCCGAGGACATTGTCCTGAGGAACTCCTGCAGTGATGTCCTGGAGCTGAGATGATTGAACTCCAACCACAACAACCAACTTCCTTTGTGCCAGGTATGACTCCAGCCAGCGGAGAGTTTTCCCCTGATTCCCATTGATTCCAGTTTAACTCGGGCTCCTTGATGCCATACTCTATCAAATGCTGCCTTGCTGTCAAGGGCAATCACTCTCACCTCAGGCATTCAGCTCTTTTGTCCATGTTTGAACCATGGCTGTAATGAGGTTCGTAGAATTTACTGTGCAGAAGGAGTCCACACCTCCACCTTATCCCCATAACCCAATAACCCCACCGAACACCAAGGGCAATTTTGGACTCTAAGGGCAATTTATCATGGCCAATCCACCTAACCTGCACATCTTTGGGCTGTGGGAGGAAACCGGAGCACCCGGAGGAAACCCACACACACACGGGGAGAATGTGCAGATTCCACACAGTGACCCAAGCCAAGAATCGAACCTGGGACCCTGGAGCTGTGAAGCAATTGTGCTAACCACCATGCTACCGTGTCAGGAGATGAGTGACCCTGGCTGAACCCAAACTGAGTGTCCGTGAGCAGGTTATTGCTGAGTAAGTGCCGTTTGATAGCACTGCTGATGACTCCTTCCATCACTTTACTGATGATGGAGAGTAGACTGATAGGGCGGTAATTGGTTGGGTTGGATTTGTTCTGTTTCTTGTGCACAGGACACACCTGGGCAATTTTCCATAGTACCAGGTAGATGCCAGTGTCGCTTAGCTCAGTCTATTACTTGCTGTTTGGTACACAAGTAGTTCTGTGTTGTAGCTTCACGAGGTTAATACCTTATTTTTCGGTATGCCTGATGTTGCTCCTGGCGTGCTCTCCTGCACTTTTCATTGAACCATGGTTGATCCCCTGGCTTGGTGGTAATAGTAGAGTGTGGGATATGCCAGGCCATGAGGTTACAGATTGTGGTTGAATACAATTCTGCTGCTGATGGCCCACAGCGCCTCATGGATGCCCAGTCTGGAGTTTCTAGATCTGTTCGAAGTCTATCCCAGTTAGCACGGTGGTAGTGCCACACAACACGAAGGAGGGTATTCTCAATGTGGAGACGGGACTTTATCTCCACAAGGACTGTGCGGTGGTCACTTCTACCGATAATGTCATGGACAGATACATCTGCAGCAAGTGAGGATGAGGTCAAGTATGGTTCTCCCTCTTGTTGGTTTCCTCATCACCTGCTGCAGTCCCAGTCTAGCAGCAACGTCCTTTAGGATCTGGCCAGCTTGGTCTGTGGTGCACCAAGCCACTCTTGATGATGGACATTGAAGTCTTCCACCCAGAGCATATTCTGCGTCCTTACCACCCTCAGTGCTTCCTCCAAGTGGTGTTCAACATGGAGAAATGATTGGGGGGGGGGAAAGAGAACGACAGTATGTGGTATGAGCAGGAGGTTTCCTTGCCCATGTTTTACCTGACGCCATGAGACTTCATGGGGTCCAGAGTCGATGTTGAGGACTCCCAGGGAAACTCCCTCCTGACCGTATATCACTGTGCCACCATCACCTCTGCTGAGTCTGTGCTGCCGGTGAGACAGGACGTACCCAGGAATGGCGATAATGGTGTCTGGGGCATTGTCTGTAAGGTATGATTCTGTGAGTATAACTATGTCAGGCTGTTGCTGAGCTAGTCTGAGAGACAGCTCTCCCAGCTTTGGCACAAGCCCCCAGGTGTTAGTAAGGAGGACTTCCTTCCAAACCTACACCTTGACCAATATTGCCTTGTGTTGTCCAGTCATACAGGCAGCATTATGCAAAGAAGCAATCCAACTGCTGACAGTCTGTTACACCCAGACACACCGATATGTCCCCTTTGAGCCATTCCAGCAACGGTAGCAGTGTGGATAGCACAATCGCTTCACAGCTCCAGCGTCCCAGGTTCGATTCCGGCTTGAGTCACTGTCTGTGCGGAGTCTGCACATCCTCCCCGTGTGTGCGTGGGTTTCCTCCGGGTGCTCCGGTTTCTTCCCACAGTCCAAAGATGTGCAGGTTAGGGTGGATTGGCCGTGATAAATTGCCCTTAGTGTCCAAATTTGCCCTTAGTGTTGGGTGGGGTTACTGTGTTATGGGGATAGGGTGGAGGAGTTGACCTTCGGTAGGGTGCTCTTTCCAAGAGCCGGTGCAGACTCGATGGGCCAAATGGCCTCCTTCTGCACTGTAAATTCTATAAAAGGCAGATTCTGCAATGTGAGCCATTCGATGGCTACTCCCTGGGCTAGTCTCACACATGAATAAAGGGCATGAGGTGCCAGAGACAGTCCATGGAACCATAAGAAAGTAGAAGTTAACAGTTTGAGGGCAGGGAGGCTCCATTTCACAAATGTTCAGCTCAAACTTGTATTCAAGCACACCTTGCTAAGTGGAATTTTATGACATATTTAAAAACAAAATCCTACATTTGATAACTCTGGCACTCTCTCTTAGATTTCCATCCTTGGCGTGGTCCATTTCGTTGATTGTATTGAGCAGTTCTTGGTAAGCTTTCAGTGCTAGGTGCATTCTGAAAGAAGAGAAGAATTGTTTAAACTGAAGTACAAGTAGTCCCGTTTTGTTTGGTTGCATATTAGATGATGCAGAGTATGACGAGACACAAAGGTGATGGAGGACAGATGTCCTGCCAATTTCACTCTGGCAGTTACTGGGGATCGAGAAAGATTTTGAGAAATTGCACTTTGGCACTAACAAGTGAAGCAAAGATTACCCATAACGTAACTTACACCAGAAACCAGAGCTTGCTCTGTATCTGAAGTTAAAAATAATCTGTCAAAGCTACCCAGTGGTTCAGTGAGTACACATGCACAGAATTCAGCAAGAGGCCTGAGAAAATCCTAGGTTGAATCTAGTCTGCCCTGAATTAACCAATATTAGGACAGCACTAAAAATACAATAATTACATGGAACAGAGATGTCAGGGTTTCCACTGTAGCAATGTAACAGAGATCAGCCCAGGACTGTACCCAAGGAAATGTAAATGAAAGAATGGGAGATAAAACTGGATGAGGAAAAATAAATAAAATATGATAAATACAACAGGGTGGAATTCAGAGTGTGTCTGACATTTCATCTCTGCCCCCACTCAAGCTAATAGAAATGGTTGATAAACCCAGCAGTTTCACAATTTCAACTGCTGGAATTAATTCACCGTACCGTCTTGACCAGGAACTGGCCGCTGCCTTATCAGTCAGCATCATCTCGTAGTAGTTGGTGATGTTGCGCTCCACAAAGTGAAATGCTCGAATGCTGACTGTCTCCGACACCAGTTCAGGACAGAATGTATGCACCCGGTTGAACTCCATGAAGAATGACATGGCCCAGAGGTAGTAGGTCTCATCAAACTGCTGCGCCTTCTCACGAATAAGGTTGTCCTAGAAATTGAAAGAGCACACCCTGATAATATTAAAAGTCTTTGTGTATGCGTCCAATTCCTGTGTAATTGCTTCTAGTCACATTATTTCAGTCACTTCTACCTATGATGTCTTTATCGAGTCCCTCTAGCTCACCTCTCCAAGAAAGATGACACTGTGCTCTTTACCAGAGATATGGAGATGCCGGCGTTGGACTGGGGTGAGCACAGTAAGAAGTCTTACAACACCAGGTTAAAGTCCAACAGGTTTGTTTCAAACACTAGCTTTCGGAGCACTGCTCCTTCCTCAGGTAAATGGTGTACCATTTCATTCACCTGAGGAAGGAGCAGTGCTCCGAAAGCTAGTGTTTGAAACAAACATGTTGAACTATAACTTGGTGTTGTAAGACTTCTTACTGTGCTTTACCAGAGAGTTAGATCGCCTCTCTCTCGCAGCTCTGTCGTTGAGCAGCTGCCAGGCTGCTTAGGTCTCACTAATAATAGGGAGACCCTAGCTGGCATATTCTAAAAAGAATCCTAATAGCAGAACTTGCATATTAACTTGAGAACCTTCTATTATATGAAGCAAAGCTTCTTTATGTCTGCCGTTTAAATTACGTTTTGAGGTCACTGCTATTTCTTAAAACGCAAATCTTCTGGAAGGGGGAAAAAAAAAAGGACACTACTGTGCTTCTCAGGGCAGTGTCCTTGCGCCAACCATCTTCCGCTACTTCATCAATGATCTTCCCTCCATCATAAAGTCAGAAATGGGGATATTCGCTGATGACTGCACAATATTCAGAACCATTTGTGACTCCTCAGATACTGAAGCAGTCCATGCTAACATGCAGAAAGACCTGGGCAATATTCAGGTTTTGGCTTATTAGTGGTAAGCAACATTTGCGCCACACAGGTACCAGGCAATGACCATCTCTAACAAGAGAGAATCTAACCTTCACCCCATGGCATTACCATCGGAACTGGAGCTGCCATTTAAATATCTTGGCTACAAGAGCAGGTCAGAGACGGGTAACTCAGCCCCCGCCCCCCCCCCCCCCCCCCCCCCCCCCCCCCCCCCCAAAGCTTGTCCACCATCATCTACAAGGCCCAATCAGGAGTGAGAGATCACTCTCCACTTACCTGGATGAATGCGGCTCTGACAACCGTCAAGACGTTCAACGCCATCCAGGATGAAGCAGCCCTGTCTGATCAGCATCCCATCCACCACCTTTAACATTCATTCCCCCCATCACGGTCACACAGAGGCAATAATGTGTAACATCTTCAAGATGCAATGCAGCAACTTGCCAAGATTCCTTCAACAGCACCTCCCGAACCCACAACCATTACCACTTAGAAGGACAAAGGCAGCACTCATAAGAACATAAGAACTAGGAGCAGGAGTCGGCCATATGGTCCCTCGAGCCTGCTCCGCCATTCAATGAGATCATGGCTGATCTTTTGTGGACTCAGCTCCACTTTCCGGCCCGAACACCATAACCCTTAATCCCTTTATTCTTCAAAAAACTATCTATCTTTACCTTAAAAACATTTAATGAAGGAGCCTCAACTGCTTCACTGGGCAAGGAATTCCATAGATTCACAACCCTTTGGGTGAAGAAGCTCCTCCTAAACTCAGTCCTAAATCTATTTCCCCTTATTTTGAGGCTATGTCCCCTAGTTCTGCTTTCACCCGCCAGTGGAAACAACCTGCCCGCATCTATCCTATCTATTACCTTCATAATTTTAAATGTTTCTATAAGATCCCCCCTCATCCTTCTAAATTCCAACGAGTACAGTCCCAGTCTACTCAACCTCTCCTCGTAATCCAACCCCTTCAGCTCTGGGATTAACCTAGTGAATCTCCTCTACACACCCTCCAGTGCCAGCATGTCCTTTCTCAGGTAAGGAGACCAAAACTGAACACAATACTCCAGGTGTGGCCTCACTAACACCTTATACAATTGCAGCATAACCTCCCTAGTCTTAAACTCCATCCCTCTAGCAATGAAGGACAAAATTCCATTTGCCTTCTTAATCACCTGTTGCACCTGTAAACCAACTTTCTGTGACTCATGCACTAGCACACCCAGGTCTCTCTGCACAGCGGCTGTTTTAATATTTTATCGTTTAAATAATAATCCTGTTTGCTGTTATTCCTACCAAATTGGATAACCTCACATTTGTCAACATTGCACTTTGCAAGTTCTCACCCCCCCCCCCCCCCCCCGCAAAACACCTTCCCAAGGGTAATTAGGGATGGGCAATAAATACTGATCTTGCCAGTGATGCCCGCTTCTCAGAAAGAATGAAAAAGAAATGGTTCTCACGCTCTTTCATTTCCTTAACCACATACCTTAACCACGTACATGAGCCGATTGTAACAATTCTCCAAGAAATCAACACAAAATTCCTTCAGGAACAGCCTGACATTCAGAGCAGAGCGCCGTTTGCTCTCCACCTCTTTTGCCGCTTGCTTCTTTTTTGGCACTCTTTTAATCTTCTTGCCACAGTCATGGCTGTAATTTTTCACCTAAGAAGATTTATGATGAGAATATCAAATGTTGAAACTGATTAAATAGAGTGAAAAATAAATTTACTACATCTCCTGCCCTGGACTTACTTCAGTTCACATACTGTACCCCCACCTCTGAAGAAGTGAGCAAATGGCCCAACATAATAACATTAAGAGCACCACAGGCAAAGCTATGTGGTGTGGACAATAATACTTTTTATTTTATAAAAGCCTTCCATTAATTTTGAATGCCCTTCAAGGAAGGGAGAGATTCAGTAATAGGATAATATATGAATAGCACTAATGAAAGTGTACAATAATTTCTTGTCTGGTCAAGGGGTGGGTGGAAAGAAAAAGCAAGGTACCCGAGATAGATAGCTTCAAGACAACCCAACTGGTGATGGGAATTTGGAATCAAGTCAATACTGTGCGTCAGGGCTCTGTAATCATATCTGATCAGACAGTTCAGCAGTATTGCAGGACACTGTCAATAGATCAGCTGGCCTGACTCACTAATGAAACCTGGAGGGATATAGCCATTGCTGGGGACATGGATTCTTTACACTCAGCTCCAGATAACCAATGCCCTAAAAAGAGTGGTTCTAGCTAAATAAATTGACCAGTATTCCACCAACTGCATGTTTCAGATTCCAACAGTGCACATCTTGCACTGGTGGACCTATCAGCCTCAGCTCTGCCAACCTATGCCCGTGGGTAAGTGTTCTGTCTCCCTGTGGAGAGAGTGTGCAGATTTAACTTCTAACACAATCAGTGTCCGATTTCTGAGTAACTTGTTCTGGCAATTCGGAATATGATGGCGGCTTTCTACAATGCCAACCAGCAAGGAACCAAAACCACTGTAATTATGGATTTTTGAACTGTTGCGTAGAGAAATTTTGCATGATACAGAGCCTACCAACCAAGTTGCCCAGCCTCAATCCCCATTTTGTGCCGAATTAGCTGATTTTAGCCGGGCTAGACCCAACTTAGCCATGTTGCTGTTGGGCAGTGTGTATGTAAGCGCGTGTGATATGGTACTAGGGTAAAGGCACTTAGAAATACACGTTATTCTATGTAGTGGGGGAAGGAGTGCCAACGGAGAAAAAGCTGCTCCTGATCACTATTTTGTTAATCCCATTGGATAGAGGGAGGACGTGCACATCAAGTGAGTAAGATCAAGAGTAAGGATCAGGTTCAGCTGTGACATACTGTCTCTAAATTTACATAAAATGGGTCTTGCAGAAGAAAAGAAAATTGGAACAACATACGCCGTTACTGAACCTGCACCATGGGATATCCAATGATGCTATTTACTCTTTTTCTTAAAAATAGCACATATTCCGAGGGAATAATATGATACAACCAACTACCAAAGGAATTGTGAAAATTGTCAATAAACATTAACTACCAAAACATTATGAATTTGATAAAATTCAGATTTTTCACTTGCATTGTAATTCAGTACTTTCTGAATCACAGGTTTGAAATTACAACGGTCTGAAACTTCTATTGAGCAGAGTTTAAAACCTGCCAAGAACACACTGCAGATCGAGGCTGCCATCTTTCAATGCAAGAAAACAGGCACTTGTTTTACTTTATTCATTCAGGGGACATGGCCGTCACTGGAAAGGCCAGCATTTATTGTCCATTCCTTTTTTAAAAATAAATTTAGATTACCCAATTATTTTTTCCAATTAAGGGGCAATTTAGCGTGGCCAATCCACCTACTCTGCACATTTTTTTTGGGTTGTGGGGGCGAAACCCACGCAGACACGGGGAGAATGTACAAACTCCACACAGACAGTGACCCAGAGCCGGGATCAAACCTGGGACCTCAGCGCCGTGAGGCGCTTGTGCTAACCACTAGGCCACCGTGCTGCCCTATTGTCCATTCCTAATTACGCTCGAGAGGCTGGTGACTTTGATTTAAATTTTTTGATACTAGGAGTGTTTTTTGCAGACTGATAATAATCAAGAATAAAGCCAAGAAAAGGCCTTACCCAGGAGTATTGCTTCAAAATCTTCTGAAATATCAATGTCAAGATATAGTTTAAGATGCTGCCTCTTATCCTACCTGAACTGGTTGGCATTGTTGATAAGTGGGAGTGTAGTAAACTGGCTAGTATATATTTTTTTTAAACTCCTTAATAGCTGTCACACTTTCACTCACTTTGTGGACACCCATGTGGCAAACAACATCTCTGTCTGCAATCGACTTCAAGCCTTGTATAAGGAATGTCCCCCCAAAACGAGAATGCCTAAAACAAACAAAGTAGACACTCAGTAAACAAGAAATCACAGTCTAAAAAATATCTTCCACTTTAATACTTGTGCCTTTTTTTGGATCAGCAATGTGCTTGCCTGGGAGCTAAATAAAACAGCACTGTTTTTTGGGGAAAGGATAGGTAGACATGAGTGATCAAGTCCATACCCAGGCTAGGGCGGCATATGGCGCAGTGGTTAGCACTGGGACTGCGGCGCTGAGGACCCGGGTTCCAATTCCAGCTCTGGACCACTGTCCGTGTGGAGTTTGCACATTCTCCCCGTGTTTGCGTGGATTTCGTCCCCACAACCCAAAGATGTGCAGGCTAGGTGGATTGGCTACGCTAAATTGCCCCATAATTGGAAAAAAAAATAACTGGGTACTCTAAATTTATTTTTTAAAAAAGAAAAACAAAAGTCCATACCCAAGCTTCCCACGGGGAGGGAAGAGCAGGGGCAGAAGGAAAGCTGCTCATTAATAGCGTTAATAGTAGCTGCTCGTGCAATAAGTGCTGGCTTAGCCAGTAACACCTCCTTCCCATGAACAAATTTTTAAAAACTCCAAGATAGCTGCACTCCTCTAATCTCCAATTGTAATTGTTCTACCAGTAGTGGCCATGCCTTCAGTTGCCTAGACCCCAAGCACTGAAACACTCTTCCCTACACCTCTCTTTCCATGCTTCTAGCACTTGAAGGGGATTCAGGTAAGACATAGGACTACTACATGGTGGTACCAATTCTTCAACCTATGCCCCTTTCAAATCAAGCGCAGCACCCTGATGAGCAAAGGGCCCTCTGCAACGCTAAATTTCAAATTTCTCATCCGTCTTGATTCTCACCTGGTCCCTCTTTCAAAGGTTCTTTTCTTCTTCGCAGCCAGCTCTCTCTGCTTTAAGATTTCGAGCTCTCTGGACTCATTGTCTTTCTCCTTCACAGTTTTTGCTTGCCCTGTAGTGGCAAGTTGGTCAGGTTTCTATAGGACAAATTCCAAAATGACTACTCCAGTGAAATTTATTTCACTCTATTTTCCAAAATAGAAAGTCCACTATTTCTTTGCAAGGACATGCTTGTGTGTTACTCTTTTTGTGCTGCTAGCTCAGTTGGTACATGCATAACCAACAAGATACAGAGTTACGAAAGGCTTGACCTGCACCAATTTCAGAGAGGGCAGTGGACATATACTACAATTGGCCTCAGGATCTCAACAAGATTCAATGAAGACGAAAAAACAAAAACAAATCAAATTAAAAGGCATTCTCTTCTAGCACCACATAGCAACCTGCTTTCAGGCCTTCGCGATGCCACTGGGACATACTTAAGAGCAGCTTGGGGCAATTATCTCCTTACAGAGGTACACAAAGAAGGAAAGACTTGCATTTTTATAGTGCTTTTCATGACCTGAAGAGGTCCCAAAGTGCTTTACAATTAATTAAGCATGTTTGAAGTGCAGTCACTGTCATAATGTAGAAAACACAACAAGCTATTTGCACAAAGCAAAGTCCCAAAAACAAGGTGATAATGAGCAGATCATGTGTTTTTGTGATGTTGATTGAGGGATAAATATTGGACAGGACACCGGGGATAACTCTCCTGCTCTTCTTTGAAATAGTGTCAAGGGATCCATGGCATGCACCCGAGAGGACAGACAGATCTCAGTTTAATGTTTGATCTCAAAGACAAAGTATGGTGCTGCCTCAGTACTCCCACTGGAACATTCGCCTCAATATTTGTGCTAAAGTCTTTGGAGTGGGACTTAAACCCACAATCTTCTTACTCAGAAGCAAGAATTCTATCCACTGAGCCAATACTCAAATCAGGGAATGTGAGCAGAGGAGTGGGCATGAAAGGGTGTTTATCATTCCATTGCGCACTGGTATGAAACTCTTCTGGGGCAGCACGGTGGCGCAGTGGTTAGCACTGCTGCCTCATGGTGCTGAGGACCCAGGTTCGATCCCGGCCCCTGGGTCTCTGTCCGTGTGGAGTTTGCACATTCTCCCCGTGTCTGCGTGGGTCTCACCCCCACAATCCAAAACGATGTGCAGGGTAGATGAATTGGCCTCGCTAAATTGCCCCTTAATTGGGAGAAAAGAATTGGGTACTCTAAATTTTAAAGAAAGAAACTCTTTTGATTGAGGCCAAAACAGCATTCTCATTAATCAGATTCCATTTCTCTCGCTTCCCCTTTCTCCATACTAAAATTGCCCTTGGTGTCCAAAAAAAGGTTAGGTAGGGTTACGGGGAAAGGTGTGGGGATAGAGTGGAGGTATGGGGCTTAAGTAGGGTGTTCTTTCCAAGGGCCGGTGCAGACTCGATGCGCCAAATGGCCTCCTTCTGCACTATAAATTCTATTTTTTTTACATTTCCATATTACAATGTATTATAATTAAAGTTCAAATCGCCAGGTTAGCCCTGTCTCTGTTTGTGCCTGGGATGGGTCTTGCAATACACAAACAAACGTCCCCGCCTACGCACAAAGAAGCAGTCCTTGCAGCGTTTCTTTAGAGAAGACCTTAGAACATAGAACATAGAACAGTACAGCACAGAACAGGCCCTTCGGCCCTCAATGTTGTGCCGAGCCATGATCACCCTACTCAAACCCACGTATCCACCCTATACCCGTAACCCAACAACCCCCCCCTTAACCTTACTTTTTTATTAGGACACTACGGGCAATTTAGCATGGCCAATCCACCTAACCTGCACATCTTTGGACTGTGGGAGGAAACCGGAGCACCCGGAGGAAACCCACGCACACAGGGGGAGGACGTGCAGACTCCACACAGACAGTGACCCAGCCGGGAATCGAACCTGGGACCCTGGAACTGTGAAGCATTTATGCTAACCACCATGCTACCCTGCTGCACCTTGTTTTCATTCCTGCAATTTCCTGTACAACCGGTAGTGGACTTGATTCAAGAAAAGGCACGGCAGTCGATCTAATCACCTTGAGAGAATCTGGTCCAATTTGGGGCCTCATTGTGACCACGGTACTCAAATGCTTATGTGTCACAGAACAGGTCGATGGCCAATAGAAGAGTGAGCACCTGCTCAACTGCCACAGAGACCTGTTGACCTGGAGAAGATTCTTGACAAAAATGGCCATCCTGTTAGCACTTTCAAGTGTTCAAAGTCCAGACTTTCTCCTATCCTGAAATGCTAAATAGAGGTCAGCTTGAGGCTTCGGTTCCTTTTGTTTCACTGATTAGCAGTGGTGGAGCTGGACACAAACCCAGAGAGCAGCCACCATTTTAAGCGCTGGCCTCCTGCCTCTTCTGCACTGTGAATTCTATGATACCACGTATGATTCAGCACTGACCTGATCTCTGAACATGAGGGAGATTATTTCCAGTATGTGCATGGCCCACTGTTGCTCCTCCTGGGAAGTAGCTAGAAACTTAATCAGATCATCCATCCCACTCATGTGCATCGCCCATAACACCTTGTCGTGCACGCTGGCATCATCATCAACATTCTGCGTGAAAAATAAAAGTGGACGTAAACAATAGAAAAAGCAAAATTACACTCAAAATTGAACATTCAAGAAGTAAAATATCGTCAAGGTGTGATGTTTAAGGGAGCTTGCTTGCCAAGTTGCATGAATGGTCTTTTTTTTTTTAAAAGTCAGTTCAGATATTTTTTTATCTGTCGCCTAGTAACACGGGAGTACTGGCCAAGAAACAAAAAACGCTGGAAACACTCAGCAAGTCGGGCAGCGTCAGTGAAGAGAACAGAGTTAATGCTTCAGGTCAAGGTGACCTTTCATCAGAACCATTCACAGTATGTTTCTTTTGTATTGTAGTAATGGCTATGACCTGGGGGGCTTGTCATCTGCCTTTACACTCAGCCCCAATGTGAAGAACATTCTGAGCTACCACAGTAGATAGGTTCACAGAGGACTGAACGGAGACATAAAGGAAGGTTTGATGCTAGAAGTGGGTTATTTTGGGGGGCAATAGAGAAAAAGAAGAAAAAAATCAGTCTGTGCTTCGGCTCTGATCACTAGCCACTGATCTGGGATGAAAAGTGCATCTGTACGAGGACAGGATTAGACTTGGATTGCTCACTCAGTTCCTCCGCTGAGGCTCAATGCCTAGACTCACACGTGAAGTTTAAAAAAATATATTTTTATTCAAAGCATTTTCCAAATTATTTACAGAACACAAGTAACCACCATCCACAAGGCATAGTTCTAATCAACTCACACATGAAGTTAGAGTGAACTTTTACAAAACATTGGTTTGGTCTCAACTGGAGTATTGTGTCCAATTCTGTGCACCACACTTTGGGAAGGATGTGAGGCATTAGAGTGTAGAAAATATTTACACAAATTGTTTCAAGAATGAGGGATTTCAATTACGTGGATAGATTGGAGAATCTGGGGTTGTTCACGTTTGAGAAGGCGGAGAGATTAGATAGTGGCGTTCAAAATCATGAAGATCTGGACAGTGTAAATAGGGAGAAACCATTCCCACTGGCAGCAGGGTCGACAAACAGGGGACACCGATTTATGGTGAATTGCAAAAGGACCAAAGGCAACATGAACATAAGAACATAAGAACTAGGAGCAGGAGTAGGCCATCTGGCCCCTCGAGCCTGCTCCGCCATTCAATGAGATCATGGCTGATCTTTTGTGGACTCAGCTCCACTTTCCGGCCCGAACACCATAACCCTTAATCCCTTTATTCTTGAAAAAACTATCTATCTTTACCTTAAAAACATGTAATGAAGGAGCCTCAACTGCTTCACTGGGCAAGGAATTCCATAGATTCACAACCCTTTGGGTGAAGAAGTTCCTCCTAAACTCAGTTCTAAATCTACTTCCCCTTATTTTGAGGCTATGCCCCCTAGTTCTGCTGTCACCCGCCAGTGGAAACAACCTGCCCGCATCTATCCTATCTATTACCCTTCATAATTTTAAATGTTTCTATAAGATCCCCCCTCATCCTTCTAAATTCCAACGAGTACAGTCCCAGTCTACTCAACCTCTCCTCATAATCCAACCCCTTCAGCTCTGGGATTAACCTAGTGAATCTCCTCTGCACACCCTCCAGCGCCAGTACGTCCTTTCTCAAGTAAGGAGACCAAAACTGAACACAATAGTCCAGGTGTGGCCGCACTAACACCGTATACAATTGCAACATAACCTCCCTAGTCTTAAACTCCATCCCTCTAGCAATGAAGGACAAAATTCCATTTGCCTTCTTAATCACCTGTTGCACTTGTAAACCAACCTTCTGTGACTCATGCACTAGCACACCCAAGTCTCTCTGAACAGCGGCATGCTTTAATATTTTATCGTTTAAATAATAATCCCGTTTGCTGTTATTCCTACCAAAATGGATAACCTCACATTTGTCAACATTGTATTCCATCTGCCAGACCCGAGCCCATTCACTTAACCTATCCAAATCCCTCTGCAGACTTCCAGTATCCTCTGCACTTTTCGCTTTACCACTCATCTTAGTGTCATCTGCAAACTTGGACACATTGCCCTTGGTCCCCAACTCCAAATCATCAATGTAAATTGTGAACAATTGTGGGCCCAACACGGATCCCTGAGGGACACCACTAGCTACTGATTGCCAACCAGAGAAACACCCATTTATCCCAACTCTTTGCTTTCTATTAATTAACCAATCCTCTATCCATGCTACTACTTTACCCTTAATGCCATGCATCTTTATCTTATGCAGCAACTTTTTGTGTGGCACCTTGTCAAAGGCTTTCTGGAAATCCAGATATACCACATCCATCGGCTCCCCGTTATCTACTGCACTGGTAATGTCCTCAAAAAATTCCACTAAATTAGTTAGGCACGACCTGCCTTTTACGAACCCATGCTGCGTCTGCCCAATGGGACAATTTCTATCCAGATGCCTCGCAATTTCTTCCTTGATGATAGATTCCAGCATCTTCCCTATTACCGAAGTTAAACTCACTGGCCTATAATTTCCTGCTTTCTGCCTACCTCCTTTTTTAAACAGTGGCGTCACGTTTGCTAATTTCCAATCCACCGGGACCACCCCAGAGTCTAGTGAATTTCGGTAAATTATCACTAGTGCATCTGCAATTTCCCTAGCCATCTCTTTTAGCACTCTGGGATGCATTCCATCAGGGCCAGGAGACTTGTCTACCTTTAGCCCCATTAGCTTGCCCATCACTCCCTCCTTAGTGATAACAATCATCTCAAGGTCCTCACCTGTCATAGCCTCATTTCTATCAGTCACTGGCATGTTATTTGTGTCTTCCACTGTGAAGACCGACCCAAAAAACCTGTTCAGTTCCTCAGCCATTTCCTCATTTCCCATTATTAAAACTCCCTTCTCATCCTCTAAAGGACCAATATTTACCTTAGCCACTCTTTTTTGTCTTATATATTTGTAAAAACTTTTACTGTCTGTTTTTATATTCTGAGCAAGTTTACTCTCATACTCTATCTTACTCTTCTTTATAGCTTTTTTAGTAGCTTTCTGTTGCCCCCTAAAGATTTCCCAGTCCTCTAATCTCCCAGCAATCTTTGCCACTTTATATGCTTTTGAGGAAAAATGTTTTTTTTTTAACGCAATGAGTGGTTTGGATCTGCAATCTCCTAAGTGTGTGATGGAGGTAGAATCATCAGGGACTTCAAAAGGGAAGCGATTATTTGAAGAGAAAAAAAATTGGTCTGCGGAGTGGCCCCAGCTGAGCGAATGCTGGAGTGAACTGGCACAGACATGATGGGCCAAATGGCCTCCTTCTGTGTCCATCATTCTATGAAAAACGACTTGGGTGAGGAGTCAGTTTCCAGCACATGGAACCAAACTCCAATGATTGCAGAACAAAGAAGCAAGAATTTATTGAGTGTTTTATTCTTGATGCGTGAACCTTTCAACAGTTTTATCATTGATGGAAAGTTAGTTAATTTGCTCATTAAAAAGTTTAATATTGACTTTACAGCTTGTGACTTAACAAGATACAGAACAGATAAATCAGCAAGTTTGTGAAAGTTCAGTGAGGTAGGTACCGTACTTCCCACTTCAATTGGATCTCGGGGTTGGAGATTTAATACAATTCAGGAATTTTCAATTCAACAAATGTGAGGCTATTTTCATCTCCCAATCTCAAGAGAAATCCATATTATTTCAGCAGTTTCGCCAAAAATGTTGAAACAAACCCGTGCAGTATGGCGCGCTGTAGTTTGCCAGCTGAGGTTTGTTACTGCCATTTGCGATGCCTCCCAAACGCACCCAAGTCATGTCAGTCATAGACATGTGCTACCTTTAATCATTTTCCTGACCAAACCAGAGCCAAACTGGAATAAGCAAGTGCCAGATCAGATCCAAAGATTGCTAAGATATTGGACCACACCCGCAACGTTTTTAAAATAATTTTTAATTTTTTTAAAAAAAAGAGTACCCAATTCATTTTTCCAATTAAGGGGCAATTTAGCGTGGCCAATCCACCTACCCTGCACATCTTTGGGTTGTGGGGGGTGAGACCCACACAGACACAGAGAACGTGCAAACTCCACACGGACAGTGACCCAGAGCCGGGATCGAACCTGGGACCTCGGCACCGTGAGGCATCAGTGCTAACCCACTGCGCCACCGTGCTGCTCTTCGTTTTTTAAATTTTAAGACTGTGCAGAAAGATCGATTTGCTCCAGGAGTTATTGCTTCAGAAATAGGACTTGGTTTTTTTTTTAAACAATCAAAACTTTATGAAATCAAAAGAAAAAACAATTGGCGGGATTTACCACACAATCCGCCACGTGTTTTTCGGCGGCCAGCCAGCGGGATATTCTGGTCCCGCCGTTGTCAACAGGATTTCTTACTGGCTGCACCCCTCGTCGCCAGGAAACCCATGTACCGGTGGGACCAGAATATCCACTGGCCTGAACTGCCGGTAAATTCCGCACAATATTTAAACTTCAAACCTAACAAGAACAGCTTACATAATAAAGACATGTATCTCTTAACCCTAAAACACAATTTCCCATTAGCCAACATATAAAATGAACATACAGCTCTCAACTCCACTTATGCAGGCAGACAACAATGATACTTGCATTTACAGAACATACTCTTGCTGTTAGTGCAGCTCCTTTCTGAAAGCCGGTCTCTGTGGCAGCTTTTCATGACCTCTCCTCGTGGCTTTCCAAATCCTTCTGCTCCCACCTGTTCGAACAGGATTCTTTTTTTCTCTCCGAATACCGCCCAGCCCCTCAAACAATGATTCTGTCCTTTGGTGTGTAGACTTGAACTCATCATTGCTATCTGGGCTTTTTATTACCCACTCTCATTTACACAGAACAGGGCTATGCTATGAATATGCAACTAATCTCCCAATTTACGGGCAAAAGATGCCATCAGACTCTGTAATGGACTAATGGCTGGTCAGATCAGAGTGTCCCAGAGGACAGTGGATCTTCAGTGAATCACCCCGGCTGAACAGGGGTATCATGTTTATTCCCATTAGCAACTTTAAGTCTGAATGGGACAATGTAACTCAGGTGCGGGTATATACCTCTGACTATGTGCTAACAGTTTTACCCTCAGTCTGTTAACCCCCAAATTGCCCACTACATCTTCGATCCAATTTATAATACTCTTTATTATTGTCCCAAGTACGCTTACATTAACACTGCAATTAAGTTGTTGTGAAAATCCCCTAGTCGCCACATTCCGGCACCTGTTCAGGTACATGGAGGGAGAATTCAGCATGTCCAATTCACCGAACAAGCACGTCTTTCAGGACTGTGGGAGGAAACCAGAGCACCCGGAGGAAATCCACGCAGACACGAGGAGAACGTGCAGACTCCGTACAGACAGTGACCCAAGCCAGGAATCAAACCTGGGACCCTGACGCTGTGAAGCAACAGTGCTAACCACTGTGCTACCATGCCGCCCACATTTCCTTACATCTCCCTATCGTAACACAGGTAAGAATCCATCTACAACTTGAGGTTTGATGCAAAAACAGATTAGGTACAGAATAGAAATGAAAAAAAATCTCACATCCTCAGTTTTAAGTCGTAAACTGTTATGTGACTATAGGAGGTATCATAGAAAAAGAATAGAGGAGACATTTCTCAGGAACACTGGGCGAGATTCGCCATTTGGGAGAAGACATTCTCCTGCTGGAGCTGAATTACAGATTTGCTCTCCCGCTGTCAAATTCCAGCTGACCATTTCAAAATCGTCAAGCTTGAAGGGGGTGATTGGAAAGCACATAACTCTCTTTGAAGTGATTGATGTTTATAAACATTGTGGTTAGAGCACTTCAGAGTTACTCAACCGTAAAGGAAGATGAATGAAGCAAGGCTGACAGCTGTGCACATGGAAATTGTCAATCACAGCCCAGTAAGGGAAATGAATGAATGACTTGCAGCTCAAGGATCTGAGGGGTTTAAACAGAGGTCGCTGGTTTCTCTTTCCAAGAATTGACACGTGATACCATTAAAATGTTTATAAAATCTATTTCCGGTTTAAATTTATTCAATGACTTGACCTCCACAGCCCTTTCACAGATGCACCACCCTCTCAGTGAAGACATCGCTCCTCATCTCAGTCCTAAATGGTCTATGCCGTATCCCGAGACTGTGCCCCCTGGTTCCAGACTCCCCAATCAGGGAAAACATCCTCCCGACATCTCGCCTGTCCAGCACGGTTAGAATTTTATGTTTCAATCAAACTCTTGTGAATACAGGCCCAGTCAAACCAATCTCTCTTCATACCTTCTCCTCTTCAGGATCATGCGGTACATGTAGAATGTTTCGAACCAGCAACAGGATCCTTTCAATCAGTAGATTATCCTCCTCCTGCCTCTGCTCCCAATCCTGTTACAGAAACATCATGCATTAAGTGGGGGAGGAAACACCCTCACAACCATGTGGGAAATTCTTGTAACAAGCATTTCTTGACAACAGGTAACACTTCAATCCTGCCCTCAATGGACATCCATGTGTAGTTTCTAGCAAGAGAACAGTAATCAGTAGCAGAAACTTGTGTCCATATGCCTCCTCCTCCCCAACCAAGGGAAGATTGAGGCCAAACGTAGGAACCCAAGTGCTGTGCTGCCTGAGATCACACAAGCTCCGCGCCAACCAAACCCAAAATCTGTGTATGGCTGAGGAACACAGCAGCAGATGCTTTTACCCATTGACCTACCCCAGGTCAGTTTTTCTTTTAAATAAAGTTGTATTTTCACTTACCAACTGCAAGAGATCATAAAGTTTTTCACTGAGCACTCCAAACACCTTTTCATCTGCAAATGCCTACAACATAAACACAATGGTTTAATTACACTCGAAATTCAGAGTTCTTCAAAACAAAAAGGTGCAATTAATTACGTACAAGCTACAAATCATTCTAGATTTCAATACAAGCAGATACTTCTGAACAGTGAGACGCATTCAAGAAGGAAATAGGGAGAGTACAGGGCCAACACGTTCCAATCAAGAAAAAGGGTGGGACCAACAAATCCAGTGAACCCTGGATATCGAGGGATATACAGCATCGGATCAGGAGAAAAAGGGAGGCTTATGGCAGATATCGAGGGCTCAAAACAGCAGAAGCCCTAGAGGCGTATAGAATGTGCAAGAGGGAACTTAAAAAGGAAATCAGGAGATCAAAAGGGGACATGAAAGGATACTAGCAGGTAAAATAAAGGAAAATCCTAAATTATTTTACAAGTACATTAAGGATAAAAGGATAACTAGGGAAAGAGCCGGGCCCATTAAGGACCACAGGGTGTGTGGGGAGCCGGAGGGTGTAGGTAGGGTTCAAAATGAATAGTTTTGTGTCAGTGTTCACACACGAGATGAGGGAAATGCATTTGACGTAGTCTACTTGGACTTAAGCAAGGTTTTTGTCGAGGTCCCACATGTGAGACGGATAGCCCAGGGGATCCAGGGAAATTTGACAAATTGGATCCAGAATTGTCTAAGTGGCAGGAAGTAGAGGGTGATGGTCGAGGGTGCAGTGGGATCCGTGCTGTTTGTATAAATGATTCATATAGGACATAATTTAGGACGGTTGATCAGTTTAATAAAGGCACGGGGAGTCCCAAGGCGAGTTGTGGAGACATTTATTAGCACAACATTATAAACGTGAGGCACGGCTACAGCTTACTTCTTTCTAGTCAGTCTCACACCGACTGACCTTTTATCCACATGCTAGTAAACTACCCACCCCCCAAGGCTTGCACTCCCAATGAGCACAGGGAAACAATCATCCTCAATTGGATTGTCAGGAAGTTCACGGATGATATGAAAATTGGTGATAAATAGTGGAGGATAGCCTTTGATTACAGGAGGATATAGACGGGCTGGTCAGATGGGCTGATCAGTGGCAAATGGAATTCAATCCGGATAAGTGCGAGGTGATGCACTTGGGCAGGACAAACAAGGCAAGGGAATACATAATAAACGGCAGCACCGAGGATCAGAGGGACATTGGTGTGCATGTACACCCGTCGTCCCTTAAGGTAGCAGATCAGGTGGATACAGTGGTTTAGAAGGCACATGGTATACTTATGGGCAGCACGGTAGCATGGTGGTTAGCATAAATGCTTCACAGCTCCAGGGTCCCTGGTTCGATTCCCGGCTGGGTCACTGTCTGTGCGGAGTCTGCACGTCCTCCCCGTGTGTGCGTGGGTTTCCTCCGGGTGCTCCGGTTTCCTCCCACAGTCCAAAGATGTGCGGGTTAGGTGGATTGGCCATGCTAAATTGCCCGTAGTGTCCTAAAAAGTAAGGTTAAGGGGGGGTTGTTGGGTTACGGGTATAGGGTGGATACGTGGGTTTGAGTAGGGTGATCATGGCTCGGCACAACATCGAGGGCCGAAGGGCCTGTTCTGTGCTGTACTGTTCTATGTTCTATACTTGCCGTTATTAGCCGAGGCATAGAGTTTAAGAGCAGGGAGGCAATGCTGGAAGTGTATAAAACGTTGATTAGGCCACTGTGCAGTTCTGGAATCCACAATATAAGACGGATGTGATAGCATTGGAAAGGGTGCACAGGAGATTTACCAGGATGTTGCCTGGGCTGGAGAGTTTTAGTTATGAAGAGAGATTGAAAATGAAAAAATGAAAATCGCTTATTGTCACGAGTAGACTTCAATGAAGTTACTGTGAAAAGCCCCTAGTCGCCAAATTCCGGCGCCTGTTCGGGGAGGCCATTACGGGAATCGAACAGTGCTGCTGGCCTGCTTGGTCTGTTTTCAAAGCCAGCGATTTAGCCCAGTGTGCTAAACAGCCCCTGGATAGACTGGGGTTGTTTTCCTTGGAGCAGAGGAGACTGAGGGGGGACGTCATTGAGATGGATAAAATTATGAGGGGCACAGATAGAGTAAACAGGAAGAAACTTTTCCCCTTGGTGGAGGGGTCAATGACCATGGGGCATAGATTTAAGGCGAGAGGCAGGAGGTTTAGAGGGGGTGTGAGGAAAAACCTTTTCACCCAGAGGGTGGTGGGAATCTGGAACGCACTGCCTGAAATCGTGGTGGAGGCAGGGATCTCATAGCATTTAAGAAGTATTTGAAAAATGAAATGAAAATCGCTTATTGTCACAAGTAGGCTTCAATGAAGTTACTGTGAAAAGCCCCTAGTCGCCACATTCCGGCACCTGTTCGGGGAGGCTGCTACGGGAATCGAACCGTGCTGCTGGCCTGCCTCGGTCTGCTGTCAAAGCCAGCGATTTAGCCCTGTGTGCTAAACCAGCCCTTGCACTTGCGATCCCAAGTTATACAAGACAACGGGCTGGAAAATGGGATTAAGTTAGGTGGTTGTTTTTGACCAGCACAGACACGATGGGCCAAAGAGCCTTTTCTGTGCTGTATGACTCTAAATAATCCTACTGGAAGTCATTGCATTGCCCAATAAAATGACTTTTAAAATTTCTGACAAGTTAGGCATCTCCCCAACCAACCAGTAACCCCACCTCTTTTAAGTCACTCTGGCTGACGGTTTATGATTGTCTACTGAGCAATACTCGAGAGAAGTATGTATCAGGGCGACTTATCCTTTCCTCCTGCCCTATTGAGGCAGACCGTCAACTTTTTTGTACCCCACAACCCCACCAGAACACAGCTGAGCTCAGCAATTCACCTGACTGTGCTTGGTCGACACAAATCTGCCTCCCCCACTTTGGTACCTCACACTACAGCTATCCCACCATGTCACCTCAAATTACGTTTTAACCCCCTCCCAGGCTCTCCCCACCCTTCGAGACAGGAAGGTTGATGGGTGCTGCAGTATTGTGCAAGTATATAGTCTATGCACTGAGTGCTGGCAGGTTATTCAACCACGTAGGGCATCACAGTCAACCCACGGCCCGATTGATGGTCTGCCTTTCATTAACATCCTAAATGAAATGAGTTTAGACAGTCCCAGGTCTCTGGGCTACAGTAAAGGCAGTTTTATTCCATTACTACAGCCATGCACCTTTGGATACTTCGAAAAATGAAAATGATTTGTTTCCTATTCCCGGGAATAAGATTTAAAATATTCTATTGACTTCCGGTGGCGCCCTCAAGGAGACAGGTCGCAGATCGGATCGCTCCCGCCCGCGATGGGCAAACGGACCTTTTTTAACGGACTTTTTTGGGACCTGGCAGCCTGAATCGGTGGAGGAGACGATAGGGAAGAGGCTTCCTTTCCGGGGTATGGGCAGCTGGACTAGAAGTGGTCGAGTGGAGCGGCAAGGATCGAAGCGGGAACTCCAGACCGGACGGCCAAGCATGGCGGACGGCGGGGACCGGGGAGCAGAGGCTCACTGGCCAAGGGAGGAGCCGATGGAGTTCTTCAAGAACTGCTTCGCCGAGCTGGGGAGGGACACGCTGGACCCGATGAGAGCGGTGATGGACCGAATGGCTGAGACACAGGCAGTCCAAGGGGAGGCGCTCGGGGAGGTCGAGGCGAAGCTCTCCAGCCAGGCGGGCACGGTAATGGAGCTGGAGCACGAGGTGGAGGAGCTGAACGCCCGTCAGAGGAGGATGCAGGAGCAGCTTGAAGAGCTGGAGAAAAGAGCCAGGAGGCAGAATTTAAGGATCATTGGCCTCCCCGAGGGCTGCGAGGGGTCGGATGTGGGCGCATACGTGACGGGTATGCTTGAGGCGCTGATGGGACCGGAGGCCTTCCCTCAACCCGTGGAGTTGGATGGGGCACATAGAGCCCCCGCAAGGAAGCCCAAGACGGGCGACCGACCGAGGGCCTTGGTGGTCCGCTTTCACCGGCTTGCTGACAGGGAACGTGTGCTGCGATGGGCCAGGGCGGAGAGGAGCAGCAGGTGGGAGAACTGCGAGGTGCGCATTTACCAGGACTTGGGAACGGAGCTGGCCAAGAGGCATGCAGGATTCATCAAGGTAAAGGCAGCCCTCTACAAAAAGGTGAAGTTTGGAATGCTGTATCCTGCAAAGTTTGAGGAACTCCACTACTACTTTGAAACACCAGAACAGGTTTGGACCTTTATTAAAGATAAGAAACTGGACTTGAACTAATGGGCACTTGGTTCTTTCAGTGCTGTACAGTGGCGGCGGTCTGTTAACCCAAAATTGCTCTGATTAGGTGTGGACTTTTATTAAAAGAAGCTGGACTTGAACTAAAGGACTTTGGGCTCTACGAGCTTTTGTGTGGCGGCGGTTTGTTAAACTATCCTGTACTGTAATGTTTTACCCATGATTGTTTTCAGCCTGGACAGAGAGTGGGGGCTGGAGGGCGCACTGTTTAGGGTGTTTTGGGGGGATTGCAACAAGAGGGGGGGGGGGGTGGCGGCCTGCAAAGGGGGCCCTGCACTTGGTACCTTTTGGCGGGAGATCGGGGCCTCTGATAGGGGGATGGGCTAGGGGCTGGTTACGGGACTTGAAAGGGCATGCTGGGATACAATTAGGTTAATGGGTCCCTGGTGTGTGGGGAGAGGGCCCGAGCGCTCGGACGGGAGACAGGCAGGCGCCAAGGGCAGGGGTCAGCGTAGGTCAGGGGGCACCAGGGAGAGTTGGAGATGGGGCGGGGCAGGCTAGGGCCAAGCACAGGGCTGACCTGGTAGGTCAGGCCTCGGGGGGGAGGGGGGTTTAGGGCCACGTTAGTTTAGTTGAACACGTGTGGCATGGGCAAACAGAGCTGGCAGGGGAAGTGCCTTATTAACATGTTTATTCTTTCCCACTGTTCGTTTTCACTATGTTAAGGCTCTTTGCACAGGGCCATTTTTCTCTCTGTAACTGTTATAAATTTGTGTTAAATAAAAAAACTCAAAAAAAAAAATTCTATTAAATTTGGCTGAAAATTAAGCAGTTCACTAGTCGCATATTCAGACATAAACTCCATTCTTTATGTACTTGCCTCTTTGTACCCCTGCAGATAGGTAACCACTTGCATAAAATGGTGACTGAAGGTAGGATTGTCAGGAACCTTCCCAAAACACAGAAGTGCTGGCTGTGTTAGATTTACCAACAATCTAGAAACGAATCATGAGAGGAAAACACCAGGCATTACACAGTATTACAAATGAGAAACAATTATTCCGATTGATGTATTCTGTTAGCTCTCAATTCAAAACTCCTCTGTCAATAGTGTTGGAGACTTTTAATATTCATTGTATCCACATCTGACACCTACATTTTCAGTAGGATCTTCCTGCTTATGTGATAGTCCTGGCGCTACACCTCTAAGCTCTGGCCACCAGAGGGAATCCTAGACCTTCAAATACGTCTGGCAGTCATCTTAGTAAAGGTTTAGATAAAGGCCCAGATTTTCATGACAACAGAGAGCCTCTCCGTTGTCGCAAAAATCCCAGAAATGGTCAAAATGTCTAAGTCCCGAACCCAGCATTTCACATCTTCGTCAGGGTGGGACTAGAGTCGGGCCAGGCTTCACGTATGCGTGATTCGTGGAGGCAGCTGGCCACATGAATCACCAGCTGTGTCCACTGGGGAAAAACAGGAGATGTTAAGGTGCTCTCCAGCTATCAAACCTGTCAAAGCTATCCAGGACGTGCCCAACCTATCAAAGAAGTGTCCAAGGATACCAGCTGAGCTGGCATGGAGAGGGTACGGTCAAAGGGTGAACATGGTTCACAGCTCCAGGGTCCCAGGTTCGGTTCCCGGCTGGGTCACTGTCTGTGTGGAGTCTGCACGTCCTCCCCGTGTGTGCGTGGGTTTCCTCCGGGTGCTCCGGTTTCCTCCCACAGTCCAAAGATGTGCGGGTTAGGTGGATTGGCCATGCTAAATTGCCCGTAGTGTCCTTAAAAAGTAAGGTTAAGGGGGGGGTTGTTGGGTTACGGGTGGATACGTGGGTTTGAGTAGGGTGATCATTGTTCGGCACAACATCGAGGGCCGAAGGGCCTGTTCTGTGCTGTACTGTTCTATGTTCTATGGGTTGACACAAAGTTAACATGGGGCATGGGGGTGGATAGAGGAGCTTTAATTTGGCATCAGAGTGTGAGGGGCCATGGGAGATGCATAAAGGGGCACCAATTTGGTATAGGGATGTGGGGGCTATGGAGGGTATGTGGGGGGCATGGGTCTTTATAGGTTGGCATGGATTGGTTGTAAGTAGTGTTGGGGGGGGTGAAGGGATTTTGTATTATTATGTTTTATTTATTTAAAAACAGTTCTGAGGCAGAGGTAGCCTTGTGACCAGCCTGCCTTCAGCCCAGTGTCTGCAGATTCATTCCGGGGTTGCCCACCCAGACTCCTGTTTCAGCTCCCCCACCTTGACCAAAGACCCCATCTGTGAGAGGCCACCTCAGAGCTGGGAAATCCCGAGCCTGCACCCCCGACACCAGGATGAAAATCTGGGCAGAAGAGTTCAATAAGCTTGTTTTAACAGGCCCGCCGTTGGCCCTTTTGCCTCTCGCCACTGCTTTTCGAGAAGCTTCTCTGATTTCCCAGAATCCCAAGCAAAAAGCATAATAACTGCACAGCAAACAATCCCAATTTCAAAAAGGACAAAAATGTAACCTTGAAAGGAACAGCCAAGAATAGAACATAAATTCTCAAAGGCTTTACATGCAACCCCCTCAATCATAGTATCCCTACATTGCAGAAGTAGGCCATTTTGCCCATCGAGTCTGCACCAAACCTTCTGAAAGATCACCCTAACTACGCCTAATCTCCCACCCTATCCCCATAACCCCACCGAGGGGCTATTTAGCACAGTCAATCCACCTAACCTGCACATCTTTGGACTGTGGAAGGAAACCGGAGCACCCGGAGGAAACCCACGCACACACGGGAAGAATGTAGAAACTCCACAGTCAGTCGCCCGAGGCTGGAACCGAACCTGGATCCCTGGCGCTGTGAGGCAGCAGTGTTAACCACTGTGCTACCAGTGGATACCGGTAGATATACAGTTCATACACACTGTGAATCTTTGACTATTGCCTATTTCTGATTACAATCCAATCTTGACCCCACTGCCACATTCGCGGATTGTTCACAGGCTCGGATTTAAACACCTCCCCTTGAGGGTAGGTATGAAACTATTAGTTCCCTCAGCCCAGAAAACCTTACATGCCGCAGCTCCCACCCCATTTCCCTTTCTCCTTTAGTTTCCTTCTACTTTAAAAAAATAAATTCAGAATACCCAATTCTTTTTTCTAACCAATTAAGGGTTAATTGAGCGTGGCCCATCCACCTACCCTGCACATCTTTGGGTTGTGGGGGTGAGACCCACGCAAACACAGGGAGAATGTGCAAACTCCACACGGACAGTGACCCAGAGCCGGGATTGAACCTGGGACCTCGGCGTCGTGAGGCAGCAGTGCTAACCAACTGTGCTACCGTGCTGCCCTTGAACATAAGTTTCCTTCTACTTTAAGCAACTTTTTTTTTCCCTGTGGATTTCTTAAGCTCCATTCACCACTAAAAGCCCCTCAAACAGCAGTTTCGCCAACACTTCGGGATGGGGGCAGGGTCAAGGGAAATGCCGATTTGGGGGAACTACAGATTTGAGCCAGGGAGGTGGGATGGAAATTTTCATAAATGGGGGGAGATGGGGATTAAGACGCTAAAAGATTTGTTTCTTAGGGGTCAGTTTGCAGGATTCAAGGAGCTGGAAGCGAAGTATGGGCTGGAGCAGGGGGAAATGTTTAGATACATGCAGGTTCGAGACTTTGCCAGAAAGGAGATACAGAGCTTCCCGGAGGAGCCGGCCTCCACATTGCTGGAGGAGGTGCTGACGACAGGGGGACTGGAGACGGGGGTAGTGTCAGTGGTGTACGGAGCTATTTTGGAAGAGGATAAGGCATCACTGGAAGGGATCAAAGCGAAGTGGGAGGAAGAGTTGGGAGTGAATATGGAGGAGGCGTTCTGGTGTGAGGTGCTCCGGAGAGTAAATGCCTCCACCTCGTGTGCGAGGTTGGGGCTGTTACAGCTGAAGGGGGTATACACACCTCACGAGGGCGAGGATGAGCCGCTTCTTTGAAGGAGTGGAAGATGTGTGTGAGCGTTGCGCTGGGGGCTGGAAGGAGGTTTTTCGGGGAATTTCCACGGTGGTGCAAGTGAAACTAGACCCGGGTCCCCGGGAGGCCATATTCGGGGTGTCGGACCAGCCAGGGCTGGAAACCGGGGCGGAGGAAGATATCGTAGCCTTCGCCTCGTTGATCGTCCGAAGGCGGATCCTGTTGGGGATGGAGAGCGGCCTCTCCACCCTGTGCCCTGACATGGCGGGGGGACCTGTTGGAATTCTTGACTCTTGAGAAGGTTAAGTTTGAACTGAGGGGAAGGACGGAGGGGTTCTACAAGTCATGGGCACGATCCATTATACACTTTCAAGAACTGGATAACATCGAACATTAGTTTGGGGGGGGCTGTGTGTATTAAGGGTGACTGTGGGTGATCCCTAATTCCTTTTTGTCATTTGTTCATGTAAACATGCGGGCTCATGTTTGGGGGTTGGTGGGAGAATGGGATCGTTGTTATTGTTATGGGGATTGACATATTTGTTGCTGATTACTGTTTATTGTTGGTGGGTGTAAATTTGAGAGAAAATGTGAAAAAGGAGAATAAAAATATTTTTTTTAAAAGCCCCTCAAAGAAAACCTCCCTTTGGAAGAGCCAAATGGATATTTAATTAACTCCATATCTATTTGATTACAACAGAACAAATCACCTATTTCAGATAAACTGCTGTAGTTTGAGACACCATTTAAATGCAGAGACAGTCTTTGCATTTACATAAGAACATAAGAACATAAGAACTAGGAGCAGGAGTAGGCCATCTGGCCCCTCGAGCCTGCTCCGCCATTCAATGAGATCATGGCTGATCTTTTGTGGACTCAGCTCCACTTTCCGGCCCGAACACCATAACCCTTAATCCCTTTATTCTTCAAAAAACTATCTATCTTTACCTTAAAAACATGTAATGAAGGAGCCTCAACTGCTTCACTGGGCAAGGAATTCCATAGATTCACAACCCTTTCGGTGAAGAAGTTCCTCCTAAACTCAGTTCTAAATCTACTTCCCCTTATTTTGAGGCTATGCCCCCATTTAAATGATGTCTCAAACTACAGCAGTGAATCAGTTTATCTGAAATAGGTGATTTGTTCTGCAAAAATGCTCCATGCAGCAAAAGTCATTTAAATTTGATTCATACCTGATAACTGCTTCATAGAGCATCTTCTCCTCGGGGTACTGTGCGATAATGGGTAGCAAGTCATTCTGTAGAATCTGTGCAGTTCCTAGCTGCTGCCGAATGTCTCTAGTCTCATCTTCATGTCTCAGGTACCTGATTAGGTCCTTGATGCTCTCTGAAAAACAAAAAATAATTCCAGTCACAACATTTACTTTTGAAAACAAACGTCACTTTTAATTTTCTCCACTCTTTTCCTGAAGGCTCTGGTTGGGGCACTGGTTGCACTCAAGTATGAGCCAAAAGTAAGTGCTGACTGGCTATGCTACCATACAACCAAACCCAACACTGTTCCTGTCCAATAGCCACATGTGCATTTTCCAGAAAGAATTCTTAGATTCAGAAAGATTTGCATGGCCATGGGGAAAGAGCAGTGGGACTAATTGGATAGCTCTTTCAAAGAGTTGGCACTGGCACGATGGGCCGAATGGAGGATTGAATCTGCCCAACACTACTCTTGCAAACATGTTCTTGTTCATGGAACATTGCTAGAACAGAATGATTGTTGAATTTGTCTGCGTAAAACGCACGGCTTTCTTGAACTAATTCACAGCAGGAAGCATGTTCAGATGCTCGTCAATGAGACAAAGTGCTGTACATTTTGAAGTATTAGGATGGTCGAGTCCGGCCATCATTGGGACAAGAATCAAGTTGTACATTGACGTACATTAACGGGGTGATCTCAGAGAGGTTTATAAGCTTATGAAACGGCCTGGCAGGGTAGAGAAGATGTTTTCACTTGTGGGGAGACCAAATCGAAGGGCCATAAATACAAGGTAGTCATTAATAAATCCAACCGGGGGAATGCGGGAGAAACGTCTTTGTCCAGAGTGGTGAGAATGTAGAACTCGCAACCACAGGGATAGTCGAGGCAAATAGTATGGATACATTTAAGGGGAAGTTGGATAAAGAGGGAGAAATGAATTAAAGGATATGGTGAAGGGATTGGGATGAAGGTGGTGTGGGAGGTAGCTTGTGTGGAACAGAAATACCGGCAAGGAGCAGAGGAATTGAATGGTCTATTTCTGTGTTGTAAATTCTATTTTATTTTCTAGTAACAACACTTCACAGAATGGTTACGGCGCAAGAGGAGGCCATTTGCCCATATTGTCTGCACAGACTCTCCAAATGAGCATATGACCGAGTGCCATTCTCCTGCCTTTCCCCCGTACCCCTGCATGTTGTTTGAATAGAAACAATCATTTTATGTCCTCTCAAATGCCTCGATTGAACACTTCCAGGCAGCACATTCCAGACCCCAGCCACTCACTGGGTGAAAAAGATTTTCTCATATCACATTTGCTTCTTTTGCAAATCTCTTTAAATCTGTGCCCTCTCATTCTTGATCCTTTTACGAGCAGGAACAGTTGTTCCCGATCTACTCTGTCCAGCCCCTTTGTGATTTTGAACACCTCTATCAAACCTTCTCTTAGCCTTCTCCTCAGAACAGTCCCATCCTCTCCGATCTATCCTCATGACTGAAGTTTCTCATCCCTGGAAGCATCCTTGTAAACAATTTCTGCACTCACTCCAGTGTGCTCACATCCTTCCTATAGTGTAGCGCCCAGGACTGTGCACAATATTCAAGCTGAGGTCTGACTAGTGTCTTGTATAAATTCAGCATAACCTCCTTGTTCTTGTACTCTCTGCCCCTGTTAATAAAGCCCAGAATAATAATTATTATTATTACTACGAGACTGAGAGCAGAGAGCTAATTTGGATTTCCTGAACTGGCGCCAGGATTCAAGTGACATAGTGGTGGCACAGTTGTTAGTGGCACAGTGGTTAGCACTGCTGCCTCACAGCATAAATGACCCGGGTTTGATTCTGACCTCGAGTCATTATCTGTGTAGATTCTGCACGTTCTCCCCGTGTCTGCGTGAGTTTCCTCCGGGTGCTCCGGTTTCCTCCCACAGTCCAAAGATGTGCAGGTTAGATGGATTGTCAATGCTAAATTGCCCGTTAGTGTCCAACGGTTAGGTGGGGCTACTGGGATAGGGCGGAGAGTGGACCTTGGTGGGGCGCTCTTTCCGAGGGTCGGTGCAGACTCGATGGGCTGAGTGGCCTCCTTCTGCACTGTAGCGATTCTATGATGATTCTAAGTAGAAGCAGCTAATTGGGCAAGTATGGTCGGGTAAGTATTTACTTCTTTCATCACTAATAATTTTGAGGTCTTATTTTGTGGTTCATCGTTTGTAAGGGCTATATCCTGTAACATTCCTTTCCTTGGATTGCCACCTTGTCGTGGTGGAGAGGCTTGAACGTTCCGTTGATCTCAAGAGCAATGCCATCAGGAATCTTAAGCTACTGACAGGGTCACGCATGACGGTAAGGTCGGAGGGGAGGAACCAGGCAAAGCGTGAACCAAAACAAGTCCTCAACAGCGGATCAGGTGCTGTGATGGCAGATGAAGGCTGAAGCAGTAGGGAGATCCCCAGTCGCTGAGGTTCCCCTGCCACTGAACTGGACCTACCCTCTGTGAAAGACCATGTGTCTGCTGATGTGCTGCAGCATACCCATGTTAAAAGATGTCCCACACCAGGCAACTACCTAGTTTCTTAGTGAACAATCATAGTCGTTAGCGGGTGATTGCCAAAGAACAACAAAATTCTGTAACAACAAGGAGCAGGGAAGGACCCTAGAGTACTGATATTATTTGACATTAAGTATTTTCCAAAAGGTTTCAATTAATTTAAAGGGGTAAGCCATGGAAGGATAGCTCAAAGCTTTGGTGTGCTCTTTCTGCCTTATGTGGGAAGCTGGGAACATTTCTAGAGCCCAGGGCCAGCATGCGTGCAGGACGTGTTTCCAGCTGCAGCTCCTAGAAGTCCAGGTTTCGGAGCTGGAGTGGCCGTTGAGGACACTTTGGAGGACCCCACAAGAGAACAGGCCATCCTCGACTGGGTATTGTATAATGAGAAGGGAATAATTGGCAACCTAGTCGTGCAACACTCCTTGGGGATGAGCGACCATAATATGATAGAATTCTCCATCACGATGTAGAGTGAAGTAGTTGATTCGGAGACTAAGGTCCTGAATCATAATAAAGGAAGCTACGATGGTATGAGGCGCGAATTGGCTATAATGGATTAGGAAAGGTTACTTAAAGGGATGACGGTGGATAGGCAATGGCAAACATTCAAAGAGTTCATGGTTGAACGGCAACAATCGTTTATTCCTGTCTGGCAAAAAAAAAATCACTTTGAGAGTCAACGTGGCAAGTAAAAGGAATAACACTTATCTGCATAATTAACACAGCAAACAGGCAAAGTTCAGGCAATTATAATTATAACTGGTGCTTTGTCAATGTGGGCTTTGTTGTCATCTAAACCTTCCCATGATGATTACCGCTTTACAACAATTTGAAGAATTAAGCTTCAGGATGTAAAGAGCACAACATTTAAATCATGACGGAAAGTTTGGGTCTGAAGTGACTTACCTAAGCAATCAGGCTCTTTGTGATAGTTGTCACCTTCCAGATACCCCAGGGCACTGCACGTTGCTAATAATTCACAGTTCATCATTTTCAGGTGCACTCCTTAAAGCAGCAGAGGCAGAGGGCTGAAGCAACCTGGAACAGCAAAGAGCAAAACGGAGAGAGAAACGGGTGAAATTCAACCAGCTATATGAGGGTCAGTGCAGAAAATTCATAGTACTGTTACAATGCAGGAGACCTGCCTAAAGGAACACTGCTCAAGAATTATTTTTGGGGGGGGTAATCACAAGAACCACCTATGATGACTCTTGCCTCAGTGTCTCCCACTCTCTTCCAACGAGTAAAACAATTCTCATCGGGCAGCATGCTGGCGCAGTGGTTAGCACTGCTGCCTCACGGTGCCGAGGTCCCAGGTTTGATCCCGGCTCTGAGTCACTGTCCGTGGAGTTTGCACATTCTCCCCGTGTTTGCGTGGGTTTCGCACACTGGGCTAAATAGCTGAACAGCTGGCTTTTAAAGCAGACCATGGCAGGCCAGCAGCACGGGTTCAATTCCCGTACCAGCCTCCCCGAACAGGCGCTGGAATGTGGCGACTGGGGGCTTTTCACAGTAACTTCATTGAAGCCTACTCGTGACAATAAGCGATTTTCATTTCATTCATAACCCAAAGATGTGCAGGCTAGGTGGATTGGACTCGTTAAATTCCCCCTTAATTGGGGAAAAAATGAATTGGGTACTCTAAATTTATTTTAAAAATAAATAAATAATTCTTGTCACCGGTACTTTTATTAGTACAGTAACAATAGGCAATATATCACCGACCCAATTTCCCCTGATACTGAGACCAATTCTAACACTCGAACTGTCTAAAATTAAAGCTGCAGATTAGGGAACCTAGGACAATTTAGAGCTATACCCAGTAGGTCTTGAAGAGCTAATTTAACAGGAAACGCTCCTTCGTCCTTCTCTTATCCTTTGCCATCCTCGAGTTGTGTAGGTTGAGTAACGGTAATGCAAACCGTAATGATAAAGGGACACCTGACCCTTTGTACCTTGCCACTGACTGTAAAATGGGGGGGAAAAGTATAGTTTCCAATGAATGAATGAATACAATTTTCTACACAGAGTGTCACTGACAGCACGCTAATACAAAACAGGGCAATGGGAGACCTACATTTTAAGGGTCCTGTAAATAAATGGCTGTTGAACCAGCAACAAAATGTGTGGAAGCAGATTTTAATTATCCATCAGGTCAATGTTAGAAATAAGGGGGAAACATTAAACATGTGCCAGTGGTGTTTGGATGCTGCCTTGGACCATCTTTGTGAGGCCTTCACTCACCCTGCTGTCAGCTCATCTTTGCAGACAGGCTGAATTTCTACTTTATTATATTATTAGAATTCATGTTTGTTTTTTTTAAATGGATGCACACCTTAAAATATGTAAAAATGCAATGAGAGGCATTGCTTCAATTTGGGGTGGGGGAAACACTTGAAGATAAAGCGAGTGAGAATAAATTGCAATTAAAATGCAAGATTATGTTGGAAGTGGAGATAGGCCGGGCTGCACGCTGGAGCCATTCTGGTTGAAGGGGTTTCATTTGGGCAAAACTTGACCAAAGGAGGTAGGAAGCTCACCTGATATTTCGCAAACTACTTTCCCGAAAGTTTCCGAGTCAAACGGTTGAAATATTTCAGGCCGTTTTCCTGAGGGAAATGTGGACAACCGGCGCTGCAGCAAAATCCCGCCAAATCCCGGAGCGGCCCACTGGGAGGAGAGGGGGGGGATCGGCCAGGTTTAGGGGTGAAACAAAACCCAAACTAGGGAACAGAGCAGCACCCAACATCATTCCTCAATGGCAGTCAGATGATTCCACATTATCGACGCCGTGCTAGATTGCCAGCACGGCCTGCAAACTAATGCCGAGGATCCCCGACTTGTCTCCCCCCCCGCGGTGGATTGAAAGAGTCCAAGCGGGAGCCGTTCAGCAAAGTTCACATTTCGGCGGATATTCCGCATTTACCTCCGTTCGCTGATGTGGGGTGGGGGGTGTTTGCGATTTTAAAAATCCATCCGAGTTGGAGCGGCAGCGATCCTTTCCTCCCCCCGGTCAGCAGCTTCCCCGCCAGACCGGGGCCCGATCCAGCCTTACATTCAAACCGCTCTCGGCTGGTTCGTTATGAGTCACGGTGGCCGAGTGGTTAAGGCGTTGGACTCGAAATCCAATGGGGTCTCCCCGCACAGGTTCGAATCCTGTTCGTGACGATGTGTACATTTTTTATAAAAATGTCCAATCTATCCTAAAATAACATTCCCATTTTGCTCCCGGGACCTTTTAATTAGGGTTCACTTCTCACACAAGGTTAAATGTGCTACAGGAATAAAATACAAACAAAAAAATCTCATTTAATTTACATACTGGACAATCTCAGCAGGTCTGACAGCCTCTGTGGAGAGAGAAGGGAGCTGACATTTCGATGAGTCTTCGTCAAAGGGACAGAACTGGAAATAGGGTCAGATTTATCCTGTCCGCAACGGGTGGAGCTGGACAGATGCAGGCTGGGAAGAGATTGACAAAGATGTCATCGACAAAAAGGCTAAGAAGGGAGCTGATAGCGGCACATAAAGAGATTAGAATGTGTGAACGGCAGAATAAAGGTAAGCAGAGTGTCAAAGGGCAACGAGGAAAGGGGAAGAAATGGTGAAGGTGGAGGAGAGAGTTCACAGTCTGAAGTTATTGAACTCCATGTTCGGTCCGGAAGGCTGTGACGTGCCTAATTGGAAGATGAGGTGCTGTTCCTCCAGTTAGCGCTGGGCTTCACTCGGACATTGCAGCAGGACAAGGACGGACATGTGGACGTGAGAGCAGGGCGGTAAGCTGAAATGGCAGCAGCAGGAAGGTCTGGGTCCTGCTTGCGGACGGACCAGACGTGTTCTGCAAAGCAGTCACCCAGTCTGCGTTTAGTCTCTCCAATGGCTGGTGTAGCTCAGTTGGCTGGGCAGCTGGTTTGTGATGCAGAGCAAGGCCCACAGCCCACGTTCAATTCCCCTACCGTCTGAGGTTAATCATGAAGGCCCCACCTTGCCCCTCGCCCGAGCTGTGGTGATCCTCGGGTTAAATCATCACCATCAGCTCTCTCTCAAAGGGGAAAACAGCCTATGGTCACCTGAGACTGTGGCGACTTTACTTTTTAGTCTCTCTTATGTAGAATATACCACATTGGAAGCAGCGATTGCAATAGACCGGATTGAAGGAGGTGCACATGATGTGCTGCTTCACCTGAAAAGAGTGTTTACGCCCTTAGATGGTGAGGAGGAAAGGGGCAGGCGTTGCACCTTCTACAATTGCATGGCAAAGGGGTGAGGTGTTGGGGGCAATGGAGGAGTGGATCAAGGTATCCTGGAGGGAGCAGTTCCTGGAAAAAGCTGCCCGGAGGAGTGAGGGGAAGATGTGTAGTGGTGGCATCGTGAAGGAGTTGACGGAACGGGTGCAGGATGGTTCTTTGAATGCAAAGGCTGGTGGGGTGGAAAGTGAGGATAGGAGGGACCCTATCCTGGGTCTGGGTGGGAGGGGAAGGGGTGAAAACAGAGGTGCAGGACCATTAAATCTCATTAAATGGTCACTTTGTAAAACCTCCCGAATATATCAACTAAATATAAACTTGAACGATGGAAGCTTCTGAATAGCTTATTACCCATGACATTACAAATCATCAAATCTGTTCAAAATGGACTAACATTATCCATGGACAAAGCTTTATTAGTTTGTTTATGAATTATTCACTTTCATTTCCCAGATCGTTCTGCATTGTGTTCATGGGCAGCACGGTAGCATTGTGGCTAGCACAACTGCTTCAATGCTCCAGGGTCCCAGGTTCGATTCCCGACTTGGGTCACTGTCTGTGTGGAGTCTGCACGTCCTCCCCGTGTGTGCGTGGGTTTCCTCCGGGTGCTCCGGTTTCCTCCCACAGTCCAAAGATGTGCAGGTTAGGTGGATTGGCCATGATAAATTGCCCTTAGTGTCCAAAATTGCCCTTAGTGTTGGGTGGGGTTACTGGGTTATGGGGATAGGGTGGAGGTGTTGACCTTGTGTAGGGTGCTCTTTCCAAGAGCCGGTGCAGACACGATGGGCTGAATGGCCTCCTTCTGCACTGTAAATTCTATGATAATGTGTTTACATCATACTCCAAACAGAATCGGAGGGAGAAACTGTTCCTGTGCTTACAATACGATGTCACCCCTCTCCCAAATATGAAAAGCATTTACATAGAACAAACAGTGCAGAAGGACGCCATTCGGCCCATCGAGTGCATTTGTGGACAAAACTCCCCATTTGTGGAGACCAGTACTGAAAGACACTTGCCCGATGTCTCCAATGAGAAAGGGATCGATCCCAACACCACGGGTGCCCGCCTTGGGAAACTGCCTTCGGGGGAAGCACGATAGCACAGAGACTAGCACTGTTGCTTCACAGCACCGGGGTCCCAGGTTCAATTCCCGGCTTGGGTCACAATCTGTGTGGAGTCTGCACGTTCGCCCCGTGTCTGCGTGGGTTTCCTCCGGTTTGTTGTGAAAACAATTGTTGTATTGATAAGCGTTAGAAACAAGGTATTGTTTTAAGTGGGTTTGATTTCATGTTTCTGTGCCTGGAAAGGTAAAACCTGTAGTTAGATTCCTGCTGAACAAGGGTATTTGTATGTGTGGGGATTGGTTAAGTTCCAACAGTGTTTCTATTGCGCTTAGAGAGGGCTACAGCGTGAAGAATAAATAAAGCGCATAAGCATGTGGGGGGTTACTTAGCAACTGGGGTCTTGTAAGGAAGAGAAACTTTTATGTTTTAGTTTAGCTAATTTAATTGCAGTTGGAGATATGTAGTGAGAGAGAAGGCAACTCGCGCTGCTCTGCTAGAAGCATTTGCTTTAGAAGGCTAGAGAGAACATCTCTGTCAGCTTTGCTAGAAGAAAAGCCATACCACGGAGTAATGATTAAGACAACAAGTGCAGAGATCTGAAGAGCAGCTTGTTCAGGGAAACTAGAAAAATGAAGAAGTGTCCTCGAAGTCTGGAGCGAAGTGAAGAGAGACCTAGGTATTGTTTAGAAGAATTCAAGGAGTAACCAAAAAGTTCCGAGTTAAAACAATTTTTTATCCCATCCTTAAAGTTACAAAGCCAAATGCGCAGAGTGGACAGGGCAAACCCTTAATCCATCTTATTGCTTGCTCCAAAAAACAATTCAACTTGAACTCAATTCATGGTCGCCGTAAGGGAGACACACAAGATCCAAGCTGACAAGAAACGGTATTGCACCTCATCTTGGGCTCGATCTGACGCTTGATCAGAGACAAAAGGCCAAGAAGCAATAAAATGTTCTGAGTTACTGAGATAATTGCAATAACCAGATTTAAAGTGGGACAACAGCCTTCAACGGTAACAAGGGCATGATCGAATGGCCTCGTTACGCCTGAAAAGCAGCTCGGGCATCTACAAGGCTCGCAAGACCTAATGCGATCTCACGAGACGTTGCGATGTGAAGCCCTCCCATTGTGGGCGAGATCACTTCTTGGCAAATCTGCATATAGGAACGAGACAGCTAGTCTCACTCTAATATGCAGTTTCCCAAGGCAGGCACCTGACATGTTGTGATCGATCCCTTTGTCCTTGGAGAACTCGGGCGAGCGCCGTTCAGTACTGGTCTCCACAAATGGGGACCAGACGGAACAGCACATGTGGGGGGCCCCCAGGTGCATGCCCTTTGGGCAAGGTGGTACCCTGGCACTGCCAGCATGCACCTGGGTGCCAGACTGGCACTGGCAAGCTGGCATTTTTCCGCATGGCAGCGATCTGGCTGGGGATGCCCTGCAAGGGTGTTTGGGTGGGGTTGGTAGGCGCGCGCGCACACACACACCCACCCTCATAGTGAGTTGGGGCGACATTTAAAAATGGCGTCCCAATCTCTCGCGAGTTCTGGCGAGCGGAGCTCCTCAGTGCATGGGGAGGCAGTAGCGTAGTGGTATTGTTTGGGCAGCACGGTAGCACAGTGGTTAGCACTGTGGCTTCACAGCTCCAGGGTCCCAGGTTTGATTCCGGCTTGGTTCACTGTCCGTGTGGAGTCTGCACGTCCTCCCCGTGTGTGCGTGGGTTTCCTCCGGGTGCTCCGGTTTCCTCCCACAGTCCAAAGATGTGGTTAGGTGGATAAGCCATGCTAAATTGTCCCTTAGTGTCCAAAATTGCCCTTAGTGTTGGGTGGGGTTACTGGGTTATGGGGATAGGGTGGAAGTGTTAACCTTGGGTAGGGTGCTCTTTCCAAGAGCCGGTGCAGACTCAATGGGCCGAATGGCCTCCTTCTGCACTGTAAATTCTATGAGAAAATGGGGCTATATCCCTGCTGAGGCCCCACATCAAACCCGAATGATGCACCTAAACACGCAGCCAAACACGCTCGCTATGGGACTTTGTTCCCATTTAGTTAAATCGCACCCAAAATTCTGATACCTATTTAATATAGTCTGGGACTTGAGAGTTAAAGCAATTGTGAGCAGTTTGTCCAGTAGTCAAGAAAAACAAATCCTGGACTGGATTTACTGTTTAAAAGCGTCATTTGGAAAACCTTTCCCGGATTTTGAAATGCAAACCTTGACGGGAAAGCAGAATTATGAGAGAAGGTATTAAAGGGTATTTTTTGAGAGTGCAGTTGGGAAACTCTCAAATGACAATCATCTTGGGGGGGG
>NC_052173.1:1709332-1753631 GCF_902713615.1 Scyliorhinus canicula | reverse complement strand
CCTCCCTGATGTGGAGATGCCGGCGTTGGACTTGGGTGAGCACAGTAAGACGTCTTACAACACCAGGTTAAAGTCCAACAGGTTTGTTTCAAACACGAGCTTTCGGAGCGCAGCTCCTTCCTCAGGTGAATGGAGAGGTCCCCTCTCGCTCTCTTGCTCTCTTCTTCTCTCTCTCCTCCTCCTCCCCCCCCCCCCCCCCCCCCCCCCCCCCCCCCATTCAGTCACACACTAAGGACTGAAACTCCAGGAAATCCCCAACTCCTAACTGATTCATTATAAACCTGTTTGTGTTCAGAACACAGCTGGACTTGGAAACAAAGCACTTGTGCCATTGGGAGCAATGTTTGGTGTGGGAAGGCGAGGGGGTGCGTATTTTGGAATGTTGGTTAGAGGTCAAAGTTTAATTTTGCTATTGCTGGCCTGTACAAACCTCCAGTTCTGGTATCATTCTTGTTCAGGATTTGATTAACTTTACCTGTGTGTGAACCATTCAATATCTAGGCGCGTGGCATTTATTTTTAAATACTGTAATTTTCTTGATTCTGTTTGGAGACCAAGCAATCTGTGTAGGTACTTATTTTTAAATACTAGTTGCGAGCAAATTACTATTTCGATCAGCATTGTTCTGAAACAGTTGAGCCATCCCACCCAATATTTCACCATTCGAAATCCGTTACATGCCATCCCACTGTCTTGCTACGAAAACCAGGTGACAGTCCAAAAATTATAGTCTTGCCAGGGATAAATGACTAAACTTTTACTGACTTTGGCAAAACTAATTCCTTGTTCTGATCCATTGTCAAATGTGATTGGTGAACATCTGGTTAGCACTGGAGAAAGTTTAATGGAGTGACAGACAGCTAATTGTCATCCATAATCTTGCCCCTTTCACACTGACCGCCTTCAAGTTTGGCACATTCCTCTCTCTCTCTACCCCCACCGCCCACAACACCACATTCCGGATCTTGTATGTTTGAATAAGGTCACCCCTCACTCTTCTATAAACTCCAAGGAATACCGACCTAGACTATTTTGTCTTGATAGGACAACCGTCTCATCCCAAGAATTAACCTGGTGAATCTCCTTTGGGCTGCCTCCAATGTTACTGAATCCTTTTTTTTTAGGTAAGGGGACCAAAACTGTTCACAGTATTCCAGGTGAGGCCTCGCCAGCACACTGTACAAGTGCAACAAAACCTCCTTATTTTTTTTTATTTTTTTTTTAATTTAGTGTACCCAATCATTTTTCCAATTAAGGGGCAATTTAGAGTGGCCAATCCACCTAGCTTGCACCTTTTTGGGTTGTGGGGGCGAAACCCACGCAAACACGGGGAGAATGTGCAAACTCCACACGGACAGTGACCCAGAGCCGGGATCGAACCTGGGACCTCGGCGCCGTGAGGCAGCAGTGCTACTCACTGCGCCACAAAACCTCCTTATTTTTAAACTCCAAACCCCATTGCAATGAAGGTCAAGATGCCATTTGCCTTGCTGAACTTGCCTGCTAGCTCTCCATTCTGTAACCCCAGCCTCGTGTGCATTTCCTTTTCCTCCTCCTCCTCCTCCTCCTCCTCCAGGTACCCTGCTCTTAAGCAGGTGATGGCGACCACGGACTTAGTTTGGATTGGTCCATGATTATGTTTGGCAAGGAACTTATGGGCAGCACGGTAGCACATGTGGCTAGCACTGTGGCTTCACAGCGCCAGGGTCCCAGGTTTGATTCCCCACTGGGTCACTGTCTGTGCGGAGTCTGCACGTTCTCCCCGTGTCTGTGCGAGTTTCCTCCGGGTGCTCCGGTTTCCTCCCACAATCCAAAGACGTGCAGGGTAGGTGAATTGGCCATGCTAAATTGCCCCCTTAGTGTCCAAAAAGGTTAGGATGGGTTATTGTGTTATGGAGATAGGGTGGTAGTGAGGGCTTAAATGGGTCTGTTCAGACTCGATGGGCCGAATGGCCTCCTTCTGCACTATGTTCTATGTTCTAACTGCAGTGGTTTTCCGTTGCCTTCTGCAGTATGGCCGACCAGGAAACTCTTCCCCCACTTTACCGCCTGCCATCAGGTGAATTGGGAAGATATACAGGCTGATAATCGACTTGTTTGGCCACGTTATGTATGCATTCCCACCATTGGCAAATATGCCTTCAGCTGCTTGGATCCTACGCTCTTAAATTCCTTCCCTTAAAACTCTCTGACGAGTATTTTGGTCACTCTGAATATCTCCCCTTTGACTCATCCTATGATGTTCTCTGGGGTGTTGTTTATGTTTATCTGAGGCAGTGACATAGTGGTATTGACACTGGATTAGTAATCCAGAGACCCAGGCTAATGCTCTGGGACCCATATCTTCATCTTTTCTAGTGAAAATCAACCTTTCTTTAAGCTTCTATTGGTGGAAGATTTGGGTGATACATGTATTGGTAGGAGTGACCACTGCACGGTTCCCATGGAGATGTGCCCCGTTTCCATGTAGAGATGCCCTCCATCGAGGGGTGGCACGGTGGCGCAATGGTTAGTGCTGCTGCCTCTTGGCGCTGAGGATCCAGGTTCGATCCCGGCCCCGGGACGTTGTCTGTGTGGAGTTTGCACATTCTCCCCATGTCTGTGTGGGTCTCGCCCCCACAACCCAAAGATGTGCAGGGTAGGTGGATTGGCCACGCTAAATTGCCCCTTAATTGGAAAAAAATAATTGGGTACTTTAAATTTTTAAAAAATGCCCTCCATCGTGTTGTGTGGCACTACCATCGTGCTAAGTGGGATAGATTTTAAACAGATCTAGCAACTCCAGACTGTGTGCATCACTGAGTCGCTGTGGGCCATTAGCAGCAGCAGAATTGTACTCTATTGCAATCTGTAACCTTATGGCCCGGCATATTCCCCACTCTACCATTATCACCCAGCCAGGGGATCAACCCTGGTTCAATGAAGGCTGGAGGAGAGCATGCCAGGAGCAGCATCAGGCATACCGAAAAATGAGGTGTCAACCTGGTGAAGCTACAACACGGGACTACTTTGTGGCAAACAGCATGAGCATCAAAAAGAGGTAAGCAACTCCACAGCCAATGGATCACATCGAAGCTCTTGCAGTCCTGACATATTCAGCCCTGAATGGTGGTGGACAATTGAACAACTCGCTGGAGGAGGAGACTTCACAAATATCCCCATCCTCCAATGATGGAGGAGCCCAGCACAGCAGATGAGGCTGAGGCATTTGCAACATTCTTTAGGCCCGAAGTGCCGAGTGGATGATCTATCTTTACATCCCTGCATCATAGATGTCAGTCTTCATCCAATACGATTCACTCCACGTGATTATCACGTAATGGCTGAAGGCACTGGATACTGCAAAGTCTGTGGATCCTGACAATATTCTGGCAATAGTACTGAAGATGTGTGCTCCAGAACTTGCCGCACCCCTAGCCAAGCTATTCCTGGACAGCTACTACACTGGCATCTACCCAGTAATGTGGAAAATTGCTCGGGTGTGACCTGTACACACACAGCCGGACAAATCCAACCCAGTCAATTACTGCCCCATTAGACTACTGACAATCATCAGCAAATGATGAACGGTCCTGACCTTCTTACAACCTTGGTCCAAACATGTTGAACTGGCGAAGTGAGTGACTGCCCTTGATATATTTTTTTAAATAATTTGGTGCTAACCACTGTGCCATCGGGAGAGGGGAGGCGAAAGGTGCGGAGGGGGGGGGGAGAATTTCTCCACTGTTTCAGTCATACCTGGCACAAAGGAAGGCCCCCACCTCCCAAATCTACAAGATGTACTGCAGGAACTCACCAAGGTTCCTTCGACAGCACCTTCCAAACCCACGGCCACTACCGTCTAGAAGGACAAAAGCAGCAGATACCTGGGAACCCCACCACCTGGAGGTTCCCCTCCAAGCCACTCACCATCCTGACTGGGAAATATATCGGCCGTTCCTTCACTGTCGCTGGGGCAACATTCTGGAACTCTCTCCCTAACAGCACTGTGGGTGTACCTACACCACTTGGACTGCAGCAGTTCTTGAAGGCAGCTCACCCCCACCTTCACAAGGGGCAATTAGGGATGGGCAACAAATGCTGGAATAGCCAGCGACACCCACATCCCGTAAATGAATTTTAAAAAAATAAATTTTTTAAAAATGCTCATCCCACTGACCTTTTTCAAGTGGAAATGGGGAGTTTAAGGGGAAGGAACCATGGTGGGAGAGTGTTTTGTTGGTGACGAGGACGTTGAACATGGAGGTGAGTTGTGTGTTATTGAGTCAAACAGTCATGGTGAATTCTGAGCCAAAACCTAGAATTGCCATTGTCAGTAAATCTGCGGTTTTCCAGGAATAGGAGGAAGTGGGGTTGGTTTGTGACTGGTGAGGGATCCAAGGAAGTGTGTGAATATGGTCTGGAGATAGAACATAGACCAGTACAGCACAGAACAGGCCCTTCGGCCCTCGATGTTGTGCCGAGCAATGATCACCCTACTTAAACCCACGTAACCCGTATACCCGTAACCCAACAATCCCCCCATTAACCTTACACTACGGGCAATTTAGCATGGCCAATCCACCTAACCCGCACATCTTTGGACTGTGGGAGGAAACCGGAGCACCCGGAGGAAACCCACGCACACACAGGGAGGACGTGCAGACTCGACACAGGCAGTGACCCAGCCGGGAATCGAACCTGGGACCCTGGAGCTGTGAAGCATTGATGCTAACCACCATGCTACTGTGAGGCCCCTAATGTTGTAATAGTGATGTTGTAATAGTGGGAGAGCCGCAGTAACCTCCTTGATTTTTGTTTTGCTTTCCTCCCTCAAGCGAACTCTTTCCTTTACTGTGTGAATTGCTGCATTCACCCCTGATGTACCGGTGATTCCTGCCTGTCCCAAAATAATGGCTTATCTAGCGATTAAAATACAGGAGTGTACTTCACCCATATTCCTGCTCGTAATCTATCCCTGATCGTCTTAACTCCCAAACAAACAATGTGACTGTGGAAAATGATTTGCCTCGAGCTCTCTCATCCAGTGGTTGGGGTGCTGGGCTCTGCTATGGTCCAGGTAGCAGAGAGGAAATTCGGGCTCTGGTTGATTTTGAAGTGAAGTGTTTGGTTGCATGTGCTTGAGAAACCTTGCGGAACTGGTTTTGGGGAGGTGACCAACATGATGGAATGGGTGAGATGGGTAGATGCAGGAGGAGGACCTTTGGGGAAAGCCTTTGAGAGGATACCAGATGGGAGATTACAAGAGAAAATTGGGGAAATAGCAAACTGGATTTTATAAAAATTTTTTTGGAGGGAGCAGGAATTCATTGGTTGGAAGTAGGGAGTGCTGTCCCTCTGAAATCAGTTTCACTATTTGGGTATCGGCGTTGAGGGAGGATTTCAGGATTTATAGATGGTGCCCAGATAAGGTGGCATAATGTCCGTTTGGCTAGAAAGTGGCAGACAGTGTGTGAGTGATGCATTTAGTTGAAATATCAGCAGTAATTATCGTCTTGGATTGAAGTTTTGCTCCGTGCTGTGAAAGAGCAGAGGAATCCGGAGGTGCAGGTTCACAACACGTAGCACTTCCAGTTGATGGCTGCTTTTTAAAAAAAAAATAAAAGCAATATTCCATCAAGGGATATAGAATAAAAAAGGCCAAGTGGTTACGATGGAACTGTTTGGATCTCCTCACTGCAGTATTGGGTTCCACACTATAAGGAGGGTATTGAGGCTTTTGAGAGGATACATTTGCAGATTACCTAGTGCGATACAAAAAGCGGTGTGAAAATTGGGGCATTTGTGTCAAAACTAGGTAGATTATGAGCTGATGAGGTTGTAAAAGTCACAAAGCAGAGTTGACTTGATCAAGATGGTTTTCAGGAGGGTGGAGGGAGGAAGAGAAGGTTTTATTTTTGCTTCAGGAGGAAGCAGACGCCATAGGAACATGGGCTCCTGTCCGGGCGGCAGTAAGAGAATGAATGCCAGAAAGTTGGATCAAGGACAAAGTTTTTCCAACCTTGTTGACATCAAGGATGGTGTCAGATTGCAAAAGGCTGCTTCAGATTAGAACATTGCCGTTAACGGTGAAATGGCTGATGTGGTAGGGATGCACACTTTCTGAAGGCTGAACTTGACGAGTGGAAATTAATTGTTGACTTTCACAGCAAGTATTGCTGCTGTTCAACCAAGTGTTAAAGCTACACTCTCCTTTTTTACGGGCTTCCCGGTTTGTGTGTGGGTGGGCTGAGGTGACCATTACCACCCAGCCAGGGGATCAACCCTGGTTCAATGAAGGGTGCAGGAGAGCATGCCAGGAGCAACATCAGGCTGCTTTTAAAGCAGACCAAGCAGGCCAGCAGCACGGTTCGATTCCCGTATCAGCCTCCCCGAACAGGCGCCGGAATGTGGCGACTAGGGGCTTTTCACAGTAACTTCATTGAAGCCTACTCGTGACAATAAGCGATTTTCATTTCATTTCATATCCAGGCTTGGGCTGAGAAGTGGCAAGTTACATTTCATGCTACACAAGTGCCAGGCAATGATCATCTCCTACAAGAGAGGATCTAACCACCACCCCATGACATTCAATGGCATTACCATCGCTGAATCCCCCACAATCAACATCCTGTGGGTTCCATTGATCAGAAACTGAACTAGACTAGCTACATTGATACTGTGGCTACAGGGCGGCACGGTTCGATCCTGGCTCTGGGTCACTGTCCGTGTGGAGTTTGCACATTTTCCCCGTGTTTGCGTTGGTTTCACCCCCACAACCCAAAGATGTTCAGGGTCGGTAGATTGGCCACGTTAAATTGGCCCTTAATTGGGAGGGAAAAAATGAATTGGGTACTCTTAAATTTATTTTTAAAATACTGTGGCTACCAGGGCATGTCAAAGGCTAGGAATCCTGCTGAAAGTAACTTGCCTCCTGACCCCCCCCCCCCTACCCCCAAAGCCTGTCCATCACCTACAAGGCACAAGCCAGGGAATGTAATGGCATATTCTCCACTTGCCTGGATGAGTGCAGCTCCAACAACACTCCAGCAGCTCGGCACCACCATCCAGGACAAAGCAGCCCCGCTTGATTGCTCCTCCTTCCACAAACATTCAAACCCTCCACCACCGCACAGTGACAGCCGTGTGTACCATCTACAAGATGCCCTGCAGCAACTCACCAAGGCTCCTTAGACAGCACCTTCCAAACCCACGACCACTACCATCTCGAAGGCCAAGAGCAGCAGAGAACTGGGAACCCCACCACCTGGAGGTTCCCCTCCCAAGTCAATCACCATCCTGACTTGGAAATATGTAGCTGAGGCAAAATTCTGGAACTCCTTCCCCAACAGCACAGCGGGTGTACCTACACCTGAAGGACTGCAGCGGTTCAAGAAGGCAGCTCACCACCACCTTCTGAAGGGCATTAGAGATGGGCAATAAATGCTGACCTCGCCAGCGGCGCCCACATCCCGTAAACGAATAAAACAAATGTCAACCCAATCATCATATGACAATCCTGCCATCCCAGGAATAGAACATAGAACAGTACAGCACAGAACAGGCCCTTCGGCCCTCGATGTTGTGCCGAGCAATGATCACCCTACTTAAACCCACGTAACCCGTATACCCGTAACCCAACAATCCCCCCATTAACCTTACACTACGGGCAATTTAGCATGGCCAATCCACCTAACCCGCACATCTTTGGACTGTGGGAGGAAACCGGAACACCCGGAGGAAACCCACGCACACACGGGGAGGACGTGCAGACTCCACACAGACAGTGACCCAGCCGGGAATCGAACCTGGGACCCTGGAGCTGTGAAGCATTGATGCTAACCACCATGCTACCGTGAGGCCCCTAATCTGTCTGGTGAACATTTTGCTGCACTGCACTCCGTTTATCTTGGATAAGGAGACCAAATCTGCGCACGCTACTCCAGGTGCGGTCTCACCAAGGCCCTGTACAGCTGCAGTAAGACATCCTCGCTCCTGTACTCCCATCCTCTCGCAATGAAGGCCAACATACCATTTGCCTCTCTGCACCTGCACGCTTGCTTTTAGTGATTGGTGTACAAGGACACCCAGGCCTCTTTGTACGTCAACATTTTCCCATCCCTCACCATTTAAATAATTCTCTGCCATTCTGATTTTCCTACCAAAGTAGATAACTTCACACTTATATCCATGTTATACTGCACCAATGTTAAATTGCACCTGCCATGTATTTGCCCACTCAACTTGTCTAAATCGCAGTAAAGCCTCTGGATATGGTCCCCACCACTCCCCTTCCCACCTAGTTTTCTGCCGTCAGCAACCTTGGAAATATTATACTTGGTTCCCTCATCCGAATCATTGATATATTGTAAATAGTTAGCGCCCAAGCACTGATCCCTGCGGGACCCCACTTGTCACCGCCTGCCACTCTGAAAACGATCCATTTGTTCACCCTCTTTTTTTTTTTCTTCCTGACGGCTAACTAATTCTCAATCCATGCCAACATATTACCCCAATCCCATGCACTTTAATTTTGCCCACCAACCTCTTGACGTTATCAAAAGCTTTCTGCAAAAGCTAAAATCCAAATGAACCACATCCACTGGTTCACCCGTATCTATTCTGCTAGTTACGTCCTCAAAAACTCCAGTAGGTTTGTCAAGCATGATTTCTCGGTCATAAATCCATGTTGACTTTGTCTAATCCCGTTGATATTTTTGGATGCCCTGTTATCACATCCTTTATAATACAATCTAGCATTTTCCCTACTACTGCGGTTGGCAGTCTGTCATTCCTTTTTTTAAATAGTGGGGCCAGCCTGCAATCTGCTGGGATTATTCCAGAATCTCTGGATTTCCACTTGTAAAAATAGAAGCTATATTTTCAGCAGAATGTTGGTAATTTGGCACGCATGCAAGTGAGATGGTTCTGGAAACATTGCATGTTATCTTTGCTGTGTATGCTACTTTAGCTGGCCTAACGTACAGCAATATAACCTGTACAGGTTCCAAAGAAGAATTGGGTGCCTCAGACCCTTTAATATGACAGTGTTTCCCTCTCCTCGTACAGCTCTTGATTTTGGAGTTGGGTTCCTTTTTAACTTTGTGGGAAGAGAATGGAATACTTTGGGCTGAGAGGGAAGAGCCTACAATTGGAGTGGGCAGTCTTTTGAGAACGCTACGTGCTGGCTGCCAAACTTGTTCAGTCTCTTATTTTCCACTTGTGTGAATCATGCCAGCTGTTTATATCTTTTAGTTTCAAACGTTCTTTCCTTTTGTGTGCCTCTTTGTGGAATGGACATGAGGTGATTGTCTTTTAATGTGTTGCCTAGTTACTGAGAAGGATGTTTACCAGTTGCTAAGCTGCATTTTCTCAACTCCTATCGATGCCAAATGTTGGTGGGTGGGGGCGCACGAGGTGTTTGACACTTACCTGTAGCTTTTTCCCTCCGTTCCCAGTTAGCAGAGAAGTGGGATGGACAGGGAGAGAAGTGGCAAGACTGGAAAAACTGGGAATATTCTCTTAATGGCAGAGATTGAAGGAGGGATTTAACAGAGATTGAAGGAGGGATTTAACAGAAGTGTAGTAAGAGGGGGAGAAACAGTTTGCAGTGGTGGGAAGGTCAGTAACCAGAGCATGCTGAATTGGCAGAAGAAGCAGCGGGATCGGGGTGGGCAGAGGGATGAGTATTAATTTTAAAAAACGCAGCGAGTTGTGATCGGGAGTGCGCTGCCTGAAAGAGCAGTGGAAGCAGATTCAGAAGGGGGAATTGGGGAAACATTTGAAAAGGTGAGGGGAGATTTCCAGGGATATGTGGGGTTAAAATGGGCTCTTTCAAAAAGCTGGCACAACGATGGGCCGAATGGCAGGCTGTGCTGAGAGATTAACTGTGGGTGTGATGGGGTGTAAAACGCGGGTGTGATGGGGTGTAAAACGTGGTTTGACGAGGTGAATCTACGTTATTCTGTTGACCGAGTCTTCTCTGAGCGAGGTGGATGCAGGGGATATAACCACGTGTGGTATCAAACTAAATGTGCTTCTGATGAATATGTTGTGCTCAATGTTTTCCTGTTTGGGCATTAAAGTTTCAAATAAAACTGGTTTTGATTTTGGTGCTGGTTGGCACGGTGAGCTGTCTGCGAGTAATGTATTGATTTATCTCTTAACTGTGGAATATTCCACACTCCATTCTGCGTTGCTAAAGGTGACATCTTTCAGATGAGATGTGACATTGAAACCTGGTCTGGTTCAGGCCCAGGGCATTTTGTTGATGTCCAGGCCCAAACACTTTTTTTATATTTTAATTGGTTCTCCGAGTGTGGCTATGGCTGCATTAGTTGCCCGTCACGTCCTTCCTTCTCTTCGCATGGTTTGTTTGTACAGCTGAGCTGCTTCCCACGCCACCTCCGGCATTAAGAATCCTGTGTGAGGCTGGAGTCGTGTGTACACCACACCAAATATGGGTGGAGGGCTCTTTTTAATTTCTGACGGACATCTATGCTTCAGGGGAAGGAGCTTGCTCGACCATCTCTGCCCAAAAAAAAATATCTGATGGCTTCTGCTGCCAGTTGTGGAGACGACATCCATCTCTTGAGGCGAGTCTCAATTATTCCAACCTCCCACTGCTTTTCCATAAACTTCAGGTCATCCGAAACACTGGCCGTATCTTTACTTATTCACCTGACCCCCTTATGCTTACTCACCTATGTTGACTCTGATCTACCTATAGCCGCACCAATGATCCAAGTGTGCTATCATGTTACTCACTACTCTCTCCATACGGACAGTGACCCAAGGTCGGAATGGAACCTGGGACCCTGGCGTTGAGGCAGCGGTGCTAAGCATTGTGCCACTGTGCTACATCGTAAAACAGCATCTTATGATGCCTACTAAAAATAAATAAAAAATGATTTCTATAGAAATTATGTGGGCAGCACAAGTGGATAACACTGTGGCTTCACAGCGCCAGAGTCCCACGTTCGATTCCCCGCTGGGTCACTGGCTGTACGGACTCTGCACGTTCTCCCCGTGTGTGCGTGGGTTTCCTCCGGTTTCCTCCCACAGTCCAAAGACATGCAGGTTAGGTGGATTGGCCGTGATAAATTGCCCTTAGTGTCCAAAAAAGGTTAGGAGTGGTTATTGGGTTACAGGGATAGGGTGGAAGTGAGGGCTTAAATGGGTCGGTGCAGACTTGATGGGCCAAATGGCCTCCTTCTGCACTGTATGTTCCATGTAACCGTTGATGACCTTAGGAGATCTCCAGGCGCTCGAGCCAATTAAAAGTTATTTTTCAATATAGACACTTTTGTGGCAAACATAGAAGCCAATTAGTGCACAGCAAGCTCCCATAAACACCCCCCCCCCCCCCCCCCCCCAACGGGGTTGTCTGCCTCTGTCACGGGCAGCAGGTCTCGGCTCAAGTTCTACGATATTCATAAGTCAGAGCCACAGGAACAGCATGGAAGATGCCCAAATGGGTTCACTTTTACAAAAAGGAAAGGGGGAACAGGCAAGCAGTGTTCACAGCAGCAAATCCCATGGATTAATAAAGAGTCGGGTGTCGTACCCCCCCAAACACAGTTTCCGAACCAGACCGCAGCTCTCCATTCAACTGAGTCATGGCCGTCACAGTGACGGCTTTAGAACATAGAACATAGAACAGTACAGTACAGAACAGGCCCTTCAGCCCTCGATGTTGTGCCGAGCAATGATCACCCTACTCAAGTCAACATATCCACCCTATACCAGTAACCCAACAACCCCCCATTAACCTTATTTTTTAGGACACTAAGGGCAATTTTGCATAGCCAAGCCACCTAACCCGCACATCTTTGGACTGTGGGAGGAAACCGGAGCACCCGGAGGAAACCCACGCGCGCACACGAGGAGGACGTGCAGACTCCACACAGACAGTGACCCAGCCGGGAATCGAACCTGGGACCCTGGAGCTGTGAAGCATTTATGCTAACCACCATGCTACCGTGCTGCCCGGCTTTGTGCCGTTCACCTGTCTGCATTTTAAATAGGGGCATTGCAACTGGCTACAGTTGCCCTGGGGCTGAGGAGCAGGGAGGGGGAGTAAGTGAGGCTCCTGTTCCGAGAGATGTAGAAGTTGTTTAGACTGAACATGTTCTGGTCTGATCTGTTCATGCTTTTCTTTTATTATTTTTCTTTTTTTTTAAATTTAGAGTACCCAATATTTTTTTTTCAATTAAAGGGCAATCCACTACCCTGCACATCTTTTGGGCTGTGGGGGTGAGACCCGTGCAGACACTGGGAGAATGTGGAAACTCTACTCGGGCCGGGATTCGAACCTGGGACCTCAGCGCCATAGGCAGCAATGCTAACCACTGTGCCACCATGCTGCCCATTAATGCTTTACTAATGGGCTTTCCAAGAACAGTCAGAGAGGAGGTGACGCATAGTGATTTTTTTTTCATAGTTTTCCTTTTATACTTGGAGGAGAAGTATTTGCCCTGCAGTTGTTGCTATCTCCTCTGTGTTTAAGTGGAGCTTTTAATTGTGGAAGAGAATTGGAGAGGCAAGGCTCTAAGTTGTTGCTGCAGAGCTGGGAAAAGGTTTACTTGTCCAAATTAATCTCTATATGTTGGCTTGCTTCCAGCTCAGAACATCTGATGCTATTAAAATAATGGATGCGCACTGTTATGCGGTTTGCTGCTGTGATACATTTAAAGCTGCGTTCGGTGACCATTATCCTCAATCCTCTTCTGTTTAACTGGGAAGATTAGCATTGACACCGGAGTTGTTTCATGGCTGCAAGTTTCAATTTTGAAAGGAGCCTTGTATTTGAACTCTCGTCGTGTCTCCAGGAGAATTTACTGAAATGGTAAGAAATTTCTGCCGGCAGCTTAAATACTCACGACAAAGTATTGGCAACGATGGGGCTGCTCGGGCCGGTGTTGGTGGCAGAAAAGAAATCCGAGCGAGACTTGTTTTGGTGGGGGTGGAGAGGCGAAACACAGAACGAGCAAAATGATGTGTTTGGAATTGGGTGTGTTGTGGAAGATTGAAGGCTGGGTGCAATGTGGCAAATGTGTTTGAAGTTACTGTATATGATCCAGTTAGAATCATTAATTCTCTTTGGTTTGCTTTTAAGTCAGTTCAGACTGTCCCAAGGAGAAAACCAACACCATGTTTCTAAGTTTTGACGTGCTTTATTGTTTGTACATGTTTGTAAGAGAAGTTTTTGCATTTTCTAAAGTGAATTTTATAGTCCATTTGAGGATGGGCCTCTTTTGTACCAAGCAATGGAATTTATTGCAAACTAATGTAATGATTTATTTTCTTTTACCAGAAACTACTAAGCCTGTTGCAGTATGAGCCATGGGGTACGACGTCAATCGGTTTCAGGGCGAGGTGGATGAAGATTTGATTTGTCCGATTTGTAGCTGGGTTTTGGAAGAGCCTGTGCAAGTGAGTAAACTATTTGGGATGGTTGAGGTGGAATTGGGTTGTGTGGAGGGATCTCAAATGATCTTGGTGCCCAAATCTTTTTTTTTTCTCTCTCTCTCAATCTGCAAACTATTCGACTGTGGGGGGCATCACAAGCTATGCCTGATCATGCAAGCGCATTTATTTTTTTTCAAATATTTTTATTCTCCATTTTCTTCAAAGTTTACACCCCACCAGCAAGCAGTAAATGGTAACAAATTGACTAAGTAAATTCCCTTAACAACAACAACGATCTCAACCTCCCGCCATCCCAAACAACGACCCACCTGAAACTATAAGCATCAAATACAACAAACCCTCCCACGGTGGGACAAACCAAGGAGAATAAAGAAAAAGGAATTGGGAATGGCCTATGGTCACTGTTGACCTATAAGAGTCCCCCCACCCCCCTTAATATTCAATGCCATCCAATCCCCGAAAGAGTACCGTAAATGACACCCACGCATTGCAAGCCCCCCCCATCATCGATCCTCCCCTCCACATCCTCTTACAAAACTCCTCCCCCCCAACCTCTGTTCCTCCCCTCTCTCCCCCCCCCCCCCCCCCCCCCCAAACTTTCCACCCCGGCTAGACTCATCGGAACCTGTTCTGCCAGGCTCCGATGGCTGCAGGTCCCCCCACACCCACCTCACTCCCGTTTACTGGCCGGCTTAAACCGGCCAGCGTGGAGGCCCCCGCCCGGGTCCCTTTTCCCCCTTGCCCGGTCCCAGGAAAACCAAGAAATCCCCTTCAGCGCACAACCTCCGCATTCGCACCTAAGCTCCAAAGAACCATCGTTGCAAGTGAAAGTCCCCTCTCTTCCCTTGTCCAAGTATATACAACGTTGGCTCATTTAGCACATACACCAGCCGCAGTGAAAAAATACAGCTACATGAGGCTACATCGGTACATGACCACTTCTCAATTCAGCCACAGTCCTTCTGCCTTCGCAAATTCCTCTGCTGTTTCCGAAATAAAAGTCCTTGGCTTTGTAGGTCACACTCAACTTAGCTGGGTATACTATGCCACCCTGCACCATACTGATGTACAGGGCCCTCTTCACCCGGCTGAAGGCAGCCTGCCTCCTCGCCAGCTCCACCGTAAAGTCCTGATATATGCGTATACCAACTCCAGCCCACTGCACCACCCGCTTCTGCTTGGCCCAGCACAGGACCACCTTCTTCATGCTGTACCTACGGAAGCACAGAGTCACTACCCTTGGCGGCTCACTCTCCTTTGGTACAGGCCTCCGCGACCGATGAGCCCAATGCAGTTCATATCGGGAGGGATCATCCCCCTCCCTGAATAGCTTCGCCAGCATCGTGGCAAAATACTCAATTGGCCTTGGGCCTTCCACTCCTTCGGGAAGACCCACAATCCTTCGATTCTGTCGCCTGGATCTGTTTTCCAAGTCATCCGTTTTGGCTTGCAGACCCTTGTTGATCTCTATCACCTTCCGCATCTCCTTCCCCATCGAGGTAATTTGATCATCGTGCTGCAATAATGTCTCTTCCACTTCCTTCAGCGCCTCACCTTGCTCCCGCACCTCCGCCAGTGCGCTCAATACTGCCGCCCTCACCGGGATCGCCTCCTCCACCAGCACTTTCGATACCGCCCCCATCTCCTTCCTCATCGCCTCCATGTGCTTTGTGAACTGCCTTTCTAGTTCCGCGGCCATCACCGTAGTCATTTCCTCAGCCGTGGGCAATGCGGCCTCCCCTGGTGCCCCAGCCTCCACTTTCCTTGCCATCCCTGCGGTGACCTTTCCACTTCCCGATGGACTTTCAGCTGCTTTTTCCACGGCCGTTTGTTTTTTTTTTACTTGTTTTCGATATTTCCCTTCACTGTGCCTTCTCCCTGCTTTTGCCTCTGTTGCCCCTGGGACCGGGCGTTAAACCCCGGAAATGCTGTTCCCGAACGGGAGCCCTCCAATGTGCGAGCCTCCCGCCCGCCAGGGTAAAATAGTGAGCAGTTCGCAGAGGAGCTATCGGACTCTGAAGCGCCGTTCACGCTAGCTCACCTGACCATGTTATCTGAAATCCTCCTTGTATTTCTAATGTTTGGTTCAAGGTATAGGGTTTTAAAAGGAGTTTGGGCTGCAAATAGGGACGTACTGTCCATCAGATCTCCTTGGGATCTATTGGTGCAGGGTTGGAATGACTGCAGCTGTGCTGCGTCAGAAATCTGCATGGTCAGGAGATTAATGGAATGCTTCCTACGTTGCAGAGCCGTATAAAATCTCTCTGAAGTTTTAAATAGAAATCATAGCTTTGTGATTCAAGTGACTCTCGAGCTCCCACGGTCCTGTGTAATACTCGAACACTTAAACGGACTGGGTAGGCGGGGGGGAGGTGGTAAACGGACTGGGTAGTTTGGGGGGGGGGGGGGTGTGGAGTGGAGTGGAGGAGACAATAGAAGAACTGCCAGTGCTCAAATGCACAATAGTTTGGTCAGCATCTGAGGGGAGAAAAGTGAGGTTAACCTTCTAAGCACCGAACTGGACTCTTCTGGATCGTACAGTCCAGCTTCTCCACGTTAACCATAGCCAGTTGTGGGGGTTGATGTGTACAAGTGCTTACTGAATGCAGTGAGATCTGTTGGAGGCAGAATTAGTCGGGCTCCTTTAGATGGGTTATTCAGTGGGTGAATCAGCCATGCTGGCCATAATCTCTGATTTGATCCCTGTTCTTGGCTAGGGCAGGGGTGCCATGTTTTGTCCCTCCCCTTTAGTTGGGGAGGGAGCAGCAGATTAGACTTCTTCCAGTTTCCTCACCTCCTGGTAGCAGTGTACATTTGTTGCATGAGACTAGGGCTGGGATCAGCTGTACTTGCAGCTCTCCTTGTTCTCAAATAGCTGACTGATACTCCCTTGCGAGCCTCGCTTACTCCGTCTATTTCTTGTATTATGAATTGTATGATTTCAATCTCGGTCTACAGTATGTTTGTCGAGAAGCACTCTCTCGCGTCTGCTAATTTCCTGCCCCCTCCACTGCTTTAGTGGATTGTGGTAAGTGTGCACCTCTTATTGACTAATGTAGAGGCCCGATTTTGTGTGACTTTTGGAGGCGATTAGGGGAATTTTATGTCCTTTATTTAATAAATTAGTTTTTTGGGGGGGGGGGGGGGGGGGAGAATGAGCAGCATTGAAATAAGCATTGGCAGCAACATTTCAGAATTACCCCTTGAATCTTCTGCCTTGTGAATTGGCAGTGTAGTGCTAGACTTGCTAATTATTGAACACAACAAGCTTTCTATTTATGGAATTGTGGTGATGTATAATGGCGTGGCGATGTGTCGCCGTTTCAAATGAATGGCATGCACCGACTTGAGAGAGGAGGGGAATTAGTGGCAGGAACGTACGGTCCATGACCAATTAGCAGCAGCATTATTTGGATTCCAAGATTTGCAGCCAGATCGGAATGAAGGACATTAACCTGAGTGACGAGTGCCGTTTTGCGAGCACAATATTAATGTATTGGAGCTGAGCGTATGACAGACAAGAGTGAAGAAGAAGAAATGGACAAAACTACCCTTTGTTGACAGCGAGGAAGCCTTGTAATGTTCCCGGGTGAGAGCCTTGATAGTTTTGTGTGTCTCCGTTCCAGGATGCAGATATGAGCCAAGAAGGGGAGGCAAAGAGTTGATGTGTTTTAAGAGGAAATCTGATTTTTAATGAAGCTCATTGAGTTTGATATTTATCCTAGTTGGCTAACTACTGCTGCAAGTTTTTAAACTGGTTGACGGAGGGTTAATCCAATCTTCTGAACTGGATAAATGCTGTTTTGCAAACAACATTGTGAAGAGGCGATTGGGCCTCATCTCTGAAGTCTCCTCGTAGTCTTTGTGGTTTCCCCATCCCACTGTGGTCCTGTGTAACTGTAATTTTCAAATTGGTACAGATCCACTAGCTTTGTTTAATCCCAACGAAGAGATGCATGATAGATTTGATGAGGCAGCTTTAAAGAGGATTACGGGAGCAACTGCGAGCTCCAAATGGTACTTTGATACTAGCTGCATCATAAAAATTGGCAACTTGACAATGCCGCAGATGTGTTTTTTTTTTTAACCTTGAATTTGATTAAAGGAACTTCACCTCTGGCCAGTGTACATCTCCATACTTACTGAGGAAGATTGTAGGGGTGGCAGCAGATTGAGTTTCTTTGTGCTGTCTGATTTTGGCAATCTATACGTTTCCTCATGACATCATCTGGATTTATAGCCATGCATGCTTGTGAAGCATTTCTGTTTTTATTGAATAGAGCCGGAGTGCGCTTAAATTGGGTCACCGCAAATTGGATTTCCAGATGACTGGTGCTGTCTTGTTTATTTGTTCTCTCTTTCGTCGGTTCATATGCCGTCTCCTCTGCTCTCTCCTAGGCGCCACACTGTGAGCATGCGTTTTGCAATGCCTGCATCACCCAGTGGTTCTCCCAGCAGCAGACCTGCCCTGTGGATCGCAGCGTGGTTACCCTAGCCCACCTTCGACCTGTCCCCCGCATCATGCGGAACATGCTGTCCAAACTGCAGATCACCTGCGACAACGCCAGCTACGGCTGCACGGCTGTGGTGCGGCTTGACCAGTTGACCTCTCACCTTAACGATTGCGAGCACAATCCAAAGCGCCCTGTGACGTGTGAGCAGGGATGCGGGTGAGTTTCTCAACTACTTTCACCTATGCAGCACAGTCAAACCTTCAGACCCCTGTTCCGGTGCTCATGTATGTTTTTTTTTATTTGGGTGAATAAATTTAGAATCTAGTGTTGATACGGAGCGATGTGCCTCAAGAAGGTGCCAGCTCTGATCTCTGGCTTGTTCTGAGTTCGTCCGTCTTGGCCACTGCAGTGGGGAGGTGTGACCAGTAACCATGCTGGCTTTTTGGCAAAGGGATGGCAGAGCGGAGGAGTTAGCGACTGGGTACTCTGGCTCATGCCTGAAGAACTATGGACAGTGTGATAGCACAGTGGTTAGCACAGTTGCTTCACAGCTCCAGGGTCCCAGGTTCAATTCCCAGCTTGGTTCACTGTCTATGCGGAGTCTGCACGTTCTCCCCGTGTCTGCGTGGGTTTCCTCCGGGTGTTCCGGTTTCCTCCCACAGTCCAAAGATGTGCTGTTAGGTGGATTGGCTATGGTAAATTGCCGTTGGTGTCCAAAATTACCCTTAGTGTTGGGTGGGGTTACTGGGTTATTGGGATAGGGTGGAGGTGTGGGCTTGGGTAGGGTGCTCTTTCCAAGGGCCGATGCAGACACGATGGGCTGAATGGCCTCCATCACTGTAAATTCTGTGAATGGTCACTTGAATGTAAGATGCCCAGTAATTTCTTGGGAATTGGGAAAGAAAACTGACAATTTTTGTCACACTTTGTGTTTTTTGTCTGATGATTTAATGTGCCTTTATCCCCTTCTGGGTGGATGTTGACTCTGGTGGGATGGGGCAGCAGGGTGGCACAGTGGTTAGCGCTGCTGTCTCACGATGCCGAGGTCCCAGGTTCGATCCCGGCTCTGGGTCACTGTCCGTGTGGAGTTTGCACATTCTCCCCGTGTCTGCGTGGGTTTCGCCCCCACAACCCAAAGATGTGCAGGGTAGGTGGATTGACCATGCTAAATTGCTCCTTAATTGGGAAAAATGAATTGGGTACACTAAAATAAAATAAAAAGATCTGGTAGGGTGTTCACTGGGTGCTGAAATAGGAGGAATGCTCTCCTTCCTCGCCTTCACAATCCACCCAGTCAGTCAGAGGCCACTTTTCCCCACTTGGTTGATGCTCTCCTTGTGCCAAGGAGGAAATAAAAATGTCAGGGCCAGCTCATTTCTACATGTTAATTTAGCATTGCAATCTGCTTACACACTACACCATTGCCATGGAAGATGTATCCCCCTTCTCCACAACACCGAATGAGTGCTTATCTTGGCCGTGCTGATTTAATGAAAGTGCCCATGAGCAACGAGCTGGACATTGAAAGGGATGAGAATTTGTGCGTCGGGAGTGGGCCCGTGTTCTCGTGCACCCTTTATTCAGTCGCAGGGACTGCAAATCCTGTTGACTTCGTGATTGCTGATACCTAGTCATTTGTAGAGTGAGGGCAACTTTGAAATGAAAAGGAGGATGGGGATAAAATCCGGACAGCAATTCTTGGAAGCGCCTTCAGCTGCTTGGTTAGATCCAGTGTGGCCCTCATGATAGCTTTTTTAGCTGGCATAGTTAGTTCCTTTTGCTGGTGTGTTCGTGACAAACTACGGTATTGGGATGCAAATAAATATTTTTTTTAAAAAAGTTTTACCATCAAAGTCACTCAAACGAATGCAAAACGTTTGCTCAGTTTGGCCTTGTTGGCGAGACCTGGATGTCCTTCTTTGGGTTAATGTTTTGAATAAGTACATAATGATGTTCATAGAATTTACGGTGCAGAAGGAGGCCATTCGGCCCATTGAGTCTGCACCGGCTCTTGGAAAGAGCACCCTACCCAAGGTCCACACCTTCACCCTATCCCCATAACCCAGTAACCCCACCCAACACTAAGGGCAATTTATCGTGGCCAATCCACCTACCCTGCACATCTTTGGACTGTGGGAGGAAACTGGAGCACCCGGAGGAAACCCACGCAGACACGGGGAGAATGTGCAAACTCCGCACAGACAGTGACCCAAGCCAGGAATCAAACCTGGGACCCTGGAGCTGTGAAGCAACTGTGTTAACCACTATGCTACCGTGCTGCCCTAATTTAGCAAATTACCTATAGCGCTCAGGACTCAACAATGTTTGCTCCTGCTGCCACTCGCTGTGCGCAGTTTAACTTGCGCACCACAATAATGTGGCCCCAGTGATTTAACCTAGAATTAGCAAAATACTGTGGATGCTGGAGTCTAAAACAGAAACCAAAAACGCTGGAAAAACTCAGCCGGTATGGCAGCATCTGTAGAGTGAGAAAACAATGCTCGAGTCTGTTTGACTCTTCATCACAACTAAAAGGAGGGAAAATGTGTTGGAAAAATTATTGTAGCTGGGCGAGATTGCACAAGATGTAGCAAACTTCCAGATGGCCCTGTGTGCGATTGTGTGTGTGTGTGTACAGAAGCTACATTGGAAGATGAGGTGCTGTTCCTCCAGCTTGCATTGGGCTTCACTGAAGCATTGCAGCAGGCCAAGGACAGAGACGTGGGTGACAAATTGAAGGAGATGATTGCAGTCACAAGGTGCAACACCTGTCCCTTTACCTCCTCCCTCCTCACTATTCAAGCTCCCAAACGCTCCTTTTAGGTGAAGCAGCGTTTCACTTGCACCTCCGCTGCTCCCAATGTGTCCCCTCTACATTGGGGAGACTAAACGCAGACTGAGTGACCGCTTTGTGAAACCCCTTTGCTCGGTCCGCAAGCATGACCCCAGCCTTCCTGTTGCCATTTTAACTCCGCATCTTGCTCTCCTTGGCCTGCTGCAATACTCCACCTTTCTCCTTCACCGTAAACCTTCTTTTTAATACCCCATACATTTATTATCTCAATGCACACGCACACATACCTGTCTCTTGCTCTTCAATGTGCTACATCTTGTTGCAATCTGTCCCAGCCACGGTGATTTAGCCTAACTCGATATTAAAACCTCCATGGAAATTTAGCTCACAGGCAGAAAATTCAGCTACTGAGCTGGAGGCACGACGACAGAATCGCTTTACGCAGTAAATGGTCTGTTTAAACCGAGTCTCCACACATAAACAACTCCCTGTCCAAAGCTACTGATTTTTAAGAGCAGGGTAATTTCTTCAGCAAAATGCAACGAGTGGAGGTTAGTAACAAAATTCATAACGTACAAGCTTCACAGACGGGGCCCATCAATCCTGCCATAAATTACAATAACTGGACCATAACTGTGGGCAGCACGGTAGCATGGTGGTTAGCATAAATGCTTCACAGCTCCAGGGTCCCGGGTTCGATTCCCGGCTGGGTCACTGTCTGTGCGGAGTCTGCACATCCTCCCCGTGTGTGCGTGGGTTTCCTCCAGGCGCTCCGGTTTCCTCCCACAGTCCAAAGATGTGCGGGTTAGGTGGATTGGCCATGCTAAATTGCCCGTAGTGTCCATAAAAGTAAGGTTAAGGGGGGGGGGCTGTTGGGTTACGGGTATAGGATGGATACGTTGACTTGAGTAGGGTGATCATTGCTCGGCACAACATCGAGGGCCGAAGGGCCTGTTCTGTGCTGTACTGTTCTATGTTCTATGGCTAAAGCCACCTTTCCCCCCCACAATTATGTAATCTTCCAGGAGAGGCAAAAAAGTACAGGAAAAAAATCCATGGGCAAAAGGATGGGGGGTGGGGAGACGACATTCTAAATTCCTCTCCAAACTCCCTCGGGCGATTGGAAATGAAACGTTTATGTGAAGGGTACATGTTCTGCTCGGTGCTGTTTTGGTAAGAATGCTTAATCCACTGGCGTGTTTTGACTTTTGCCCAGTGATAGCATTTGCTGCTGAGACAGTAGGTCGGAGGTTCAGGCCCTTCTCCCGGACCGTGGCACGTATTTCACTGCACTGTTCGAAGAAGCGATGGGGAGATTACTTGTCTTCCTAGTCAACTGTCATCTCTCAACCCACAACAAAAACTGGTCGTTCATACAGGCTATCACCGTGTAAATGACTTCAATCTGTCAATGCCTTGGGGAATCCTCATGTTTTTTAAATGCAAGTTATTTAATTCTTGGACAAATTTAAAATGACAAATGATGCCGATTAGAAAATTTACCCTTCCGGTATTGCTCGAGGGAGGGTTTCTACTGTTCTATTTTATCTCTATCCTCTTTCCTTTCAGATTAGAAATGCCCAAAGATGAACTACCAAACCACAACTGTACCAAACACCTTCGCACTGTGGTGCTTCAGCAACAGGGGAAGATCGCAGAGCTGGAGAAAGCTTCAGCGGAACATAAACATCAGCTGGCAGAGCAGGTGGGTGCTTGCTGGCAGCTGACCCAGAAAGGCTAGCAGAACATTACCCCCGGGGCAGTAAAGGTTTGGATTTTCCATATTGGTTCCTTATTGTTACCTGTTAACCATTTAGTGGTGGAAATGTCTTCCTACTTTCCTTCCCCCTTCCCATCCCACCTCCATTCGTTCCCCTCCTCCCGGAAAAGCAATCATCCCTTTTTTTTTAAAGTATGGGCCTCACAACTTAAACGTTCACCTTTAAAAACGCATATTGCTTATGTTGGCCGAAACGTCAAATAGCTAATGTATGCTGGGAGTGATGGAATGGTAAATGCTCTCATTATTTCTGGCAGGAACGGCTGTGATATTGTATTGAGAAATATATTTGTGTATTTTTTTAAAAATGCAATCATCCCAAAATGTGGTGCTCTTGAGGTCTTTTGGGTTGTTTGCTGAAGGACTTGCACTCTGGTATGTCAAAGATTGAAGCATAAAGTGCTGACCTGTAGCTCTGTGGGGCTCACAATTGGCGCCTGCACGTAACTGTGCGGAGATGAATTCTGGCTTGAGAGGAGTCCAGTTTAAGTTTGCATTTCCACTGCAACTGGGGCATCTGTGCGAGGCTATTGCACTTCATTCCAGCGCTAAACCTGTAGCGCAAACACCGTCAGGACGCAATCAGACACGAGAGCAAATCCAAGCAAGTTTCTTCTAGGGAGGTGTGTGGGTCATTGGGAATTCTACAGGAAAGCAGTTCAAAATGTGTTAATAGCCAGTTGGTTTTTATATGGTTTCTCTCTGGCTGAGGGAGTCAGCAAGTGTGCAGAGCGGAGTGTCAAAAGCAATTTGCGCTTTGCAGCAAGTGACATGCTCCTATGTGACTCTCTTTTATGCAGCATCTTGATTGTGAGGGAACCATTAATCACGCACATAAATTTCATTATCCCCAGTCACATTTTAATGCCTCTTCCAACTGAAAGGAATCTTGAAATCTGTTTCCATTTATCCGTGTTTCTTGTACACTTGTTTTCACTCTTTCTAAACACTTTTGATTGAATCCAACATTCTTATCGTGCTACCTTTGCTATGCTGGCCATCTTGTTCGCACACATGCACCCGTTATCAGTGGGCACCAGATGTAGTAAATGGTCTGATATTTTGAAGACTATGGGATAGGTTCTTTTGTGTAACCACACCAGTTGACCGATAGGGGACACACATTTTCCTATGATGGGTAGAACCCCATGTAATTAATACTGACGTCAACAGACTTGGTAGGTCCCAGGTTCTCACTCCAAGTTGGCAGGCGCTATGGTTTTTCTAATTTTCCCGGACACTCCTGGACTAGCGAAGGATGCCAAGCTCCTGATTGTGAGGGAAATCGCATAGCTTGCAAATCCACATGGTCACAAGGGGCAAAAGCTTGAGGTCTGCGCAAAAGATGCGGGAGAAAGGAATAGAGGGATAAGCTGATTTGGGGGCAGCGGTTAGGTGAGGTAAGGTGGGAGGCGGCTTGTGTGGAGCCTTAACACAAGCATATGCCAGTTGGGCTGAATGGCCTCGGTTTTTTTTGTGTGCTTCTAACCATGGAGGTTCCGTGGCATTTTGGGCCATTTTCCTTAATGAAAATATGTCTCCTGAAGAAAATTAAAATAAAGAGCTGGCAACACCCAGCAGGTCTGTCAGCATCTGAGAAAAGACAGATTATTGACGATCATTGATGAACTGTGTGTGTGTGTGTTTTCCTTACTTTGCAGAAACGAGACATTCAACTTTTGAAAGCGTACATGAGGGCTATCCGCAGTGCAAACCCAAACCTACAGAACCTGGAGGAAACCATTGAGTACAATGAGATCCTAGAGTACGTTTCCATTCAGTTTCTTGTCCTTTTTCCTCCTGCCTTGCACCAGTCTGTGATTTAAGTAGGGAGACTGTGTCTTCTTTCCAGGTCTCCGCTGCTGTGCCATCTCCTGCTGGGAGATGGATAAGAAATATGAGCTGCCCGTATTTTCTAAGCTGGTAATAGTCTTTGAGTTAATTTCATAAATATACTTTTGTTCTGTAGCTGCACCCTTGAATTTTACAATTTCAAATATTTAAATGTTGGCTAAATTAAGATACTGAAGCAGGGCTCTATTCAGACTTGAGTCCATTCTTTAAATCCAGTACTGAGGCGGGAGTCAAAGTCCAATGTTGGCCTGTCATTGTGTAAATATAGACCATTCACTAAACGTCCCAAAAACATCTTGGGTGTTGGCTCAGTGGGTAGCAAGAAATCAAAGCTTTCCAATGCAGTACTGAGGCTCCATCTGCCCACCTAGGTGCACGTGAGATCCCGCTATACTATTTTAAAGAAGAACAGGGTTGGGGGGGGTTGGCCTGTTGGCCACTCCCATATTTTCCCCTCCGTCGACATCACGGAAAAGGATTATCTGGTCATTATTGCATTCCTATCTGCGCGCAAATTGGTGGCTGCATTTCCCATGTTGCAACAGTAACTACGCTTCAAAAATCCTTCATTATCTGTTTAAAAAGTGCTTTAGGGACACCCTGAGATCACACGAGGCTCTATATAAATACAGATGTTTCCATTTGCAGAGATTTTAGCTCAAAATCTAGGCCAACACTGAGGGAGTGCGGAACTGTTGGGAGGTGCCATCTTTTGGATGAAATATTAAATCATGTGGGTAAAAAGATCCCATGGTGTTATTTGAAGCAGCAGTGGGGAGTTCTTCTCCCCCCCCCCCCCCCCCCCTCCCCCAATATCCTGGCATCAATGTTGACCCCTCAACTAGTATCACTTTAAAACAAAAACTGCTCATTATCACATTGCTGTTTATGGGAGCTTGCTTTGCGCAAATTGGCTGCTGCATTTCCTACATTACAACAGTAACTTGTGTTTCATTGGCAGTAAAGTGCTTCGGGATGTCCTGAAGCCTTTGAAAGCTGCTAATCTTATTGATTCAGGAGCAGTCTTTCTAATGTTCGCCAGCCGATCATTTTGGACACTTTTTTTTTTCCAATCCTTTCGCGATCTCCATGTCCATGAAGTTAGATCAGGAGCTAACCGCCACCGCTATATAAATGACGTGGGCACTTAAAAGCGAAACGCTCCATTCAATTGTCTTTGAGAGTTGAAAGGGTGGTGGAAGGAATGATTAACTTGCCCACAGTACTATATATCTCAAGGTAGTGGTGACCTCACCAGCTCGAGTAAGGAGGGTTAAAGGGTGACCAACAAGGAAAAAGTGAAACTATTAAAATCGGCTCCTAGGACTTCTGATGTCATCACCTGCATGTGAGCCCCAGAAAGGAGGGGATTGGGGCAGGGCAGCACTTGGGTGCATTTCTTTGCAATAGCTGGGAACAGACTAGCTGCCCCGTGAGCTACTGGACATGCACAGCCTGCGATGTAAAGCGTGTGTGTCGGAGGTACTGTCTTTCCGTTGAGAGTTTTTGAGGGTCAATCTGCCCAGGTGGACAGAGAAGATCCCACGGGCACAATTTGAGGAGTAGGGAAGTTCTCCTGGTGTCCTGGCCAATATTTATCCTTCAACTGACCACTTTTTAAAAACAAAAATAAATGGATATTGGCTCATTATCACATTGCTGTTTGTGGGAGCTTGCTGTGCGCAAAATGGCTGCTACACTGCCCGTGTTACAACAATGGCTGCGCTTTTAAAAAAGTTCCTCATTGGCTGTAAAGCACTTTGGGGCGCTCTGAGGTGGTGAAAGGCAAGGCTTTCTTTTCCTCTTCTTTCATACTTCCGTCTATTGCCGAGAGCAGCACAAGTGGTTAGCACTGTGACTTCACAGCGCCAGGGTCCCAGGTTCGATTCCCCACTGGGTCACTGTCTGTGCGGAGTCTGCACGTTCTCCCCGTGTCTGCGTGGGTTTCCTCCGGGTGCTCCGGTTTCCTCCCACAGTCCAAAGACGTGCAGGTTAGGTGGATTGGCCAATGATAAATTGCTCTTAGTGTCCAAAAAGGTTAGGAGGGGTTATTGGTTACGGGGATAGGGTGGAAGTGAGGGCTTAAGTGGGTCGGTGCAGACTCAATGGGCCGAATGGCCTCCATCTGCATGTTCTATTTGGGTACATGGCCTCACTTCAAAAATAACCAGGAAAATCGAAATAAAGTTGTGAAGTCAGTTGACTGCAGGGAAGCCTGTTTTAGGTTTTGTGGCGTTGGGAGCAACCTGTCCGTTAGCTTCTGAGCTGTGGCAGGATGCAATCTCCATGCAGCCATTTCAGCTGGAGCAGGGCACTTGTCACATCGCTGCACCCTGCCCCCAGATAGGTCAGGATGCAGCCATCTGCAGCTGCTTATGCAGCCCCGCCCCCTTACCTGAATCAGGATGTGAGGGTGCAAGGGGGGAAAGAAACATTTGTGCTCTGTCCATCATCTCAATTGCAGAGCTTAGTTGACGGTGGCTTTTGTTTGTTTTGTTAAATAAAATGCACTCGTTACCTGAATGGTATCTTCTGTGTTGTAGGTGGGTCAATTCACTGCAACCTGCTAGAGTAACCCGCTGGGGTGGCATGATCTCCACCCCTGATGCAGTTCTGCAAGCAGTCATTAAACGGTCTCTCATAGACAGCGGGTGCCCAATGTCCATAGTCAATGACCTCATCGAAAACGCACATGAGAGGAACTGGCCTCAGGGTCTGGCCACCTTAGAGACTCGTCAAATGAACCGCAGGTACTACGAGAACTATGTAGCTAAACGAATCCCAGGGAAGCAGGCAGTGGTGGTAATGGCGTGCGAGAACCAGCACATGGGAGAGGACATGATCATGGAGCCTGGTTTGGTGATGATCTTTGCTCACGGCGTGGAGGAAATCTTTTAAAACAACACACGTGTGTTCAGTTTTGTCTGAATGAAGTTCCTAATGAGAAGAAAGCAAGCAAGACTTGGGCCTTGCGCTAACTAAATATCTTCAGTGAAAACCGAATTCTACGCAGCGGCTTCTCACCAAATTGCATTATGGACTGTTTGACCAACGGCTTTTGTGCAGCTCGAGAACTGGCTTCAAGAATGAGAGCTCGCAGCTCACAAAACATTAGTCCCAACTTTTTTTTTGTATTTATTCTCCCAAGAGTAAAACACTAAAGACAGGAAGTACAATTCTGATGTCCATTCCGTGTGAGCAAGCTAATATCTGTGGCGCCATTTCACTTTACCGGCAGTGGTTTGAGTTCTGCTCTGATACCTGATTTTCACGTTTGTTTCGTTCCCTGTTTCAAACAGAAAATTAGTAAAGGACAATATTTCTATTGTAGTAGCTGCTGTTATACTGTGGTCGAATATACAATGCAAAAGTGTTTCTGTCATCATTTTGAGGGAAAGGTCTTTTTGAGGTTGCTCTTGTCAGAGCAGAGCTCACAGACAAACTGAAAAACAAAAAGATTTTAGTGCTGTATGTACTACATGGCTTAATATCCACTAAAGCAACTCTGATTTGCTGCAAAAACTGTCTATTCAGGCATGATCAAAAGCCCTTTCTGCAAAACCTAATTGGAACATGGAGTGATCTGTGGAATGTGAACAATCGGCTGATGTGTGTTTTTTTTTTAGGTGACTTTGCAGGGGTCATGATGAACTGAATTTGTAACCGCTACAGGGCAAGGCAATTGCATTCATTTTTTTTGGGGGGGGGAGGGGGTTGTTTTACCTTGAACCAATGCCAACATTTAACCAAAATCCGACCTTTTTGTTTTTGCATTTGCCTTGAATTGTTAAACCTGATGTCCAATGAGGTTTGTGCAAGAATGGCCAAAATTGGAGTGAATAACATCCGGTGGGAGGGAATATTGGGCCCAAAAAAAAAGTTATCCTGTGACGAATCCTGCTTTTAAAAATCCTGGAAGTATTTTATTCGCGATCTCGTTTTTGAGACGCTCTACAAATACCTGATTACGTGAGACTGTGTGAGATACATTTTGTTCATGTAAACTATAAGAGAGACCCAGCTCTTCTCCTCTGTCTAGGTATTGTGTGGTGTATGATTGCAGGCCTCAAAAAGCTAGAATAAAGGCTGCACTAGTGCAGAATTTCAAAAATGCATGTGACTGAAAGATATCCTAGAAAGCCTGAGTATAACTTGTATATTTAAAAAATATTTTATTCACTTGGCTTCAATTCTCTCGATTACATGACTGAACTAGGTAGCAGTACTTTGGTAACTGTACCTAATGTAGGACTTTTTAAACCTGATTCCAAATGGGGGTTGCCCCCTTTCCTGCCGCACATTATTCGATTTGACCCAAAGCAGCTAAGAATGACCACACCAATTGCCAAAGGCAACAGGTTTGGAATATGATGCTTCAAATCTTGACTTTGAAGGGGGGGCGGTGCGATGCGGGGGAACATGCTGTGAACTTATAAACTCTAGCTAGAATTTGTGTGTGTACATATTATTTCTGATTAAAATCTTGCAATTTGGTTGGAGTGCTTTTCTTTTTAAATCCACAAAATGAGTCAATTCTGTCCCCAGCATTCAAATGAAGTTTACAAAAGTGTGGAATCCCGTTTGGCCGTTGTTCGGACTTGGAACTGGGTTGGTGATGTTGATTCACTCCCAAGATTTGCTAGATCTGAATTAAGCTTTATCAAAGTCCCTTATGTAGTGTCCCATCCCTTCCAAACTCTAGTGAAATCTAGTCTACAAGTCTTGAATGTATATCATTTTTCAGCACAATATATAGGATATATTGCTTGTTCCAGAAGGGTAAATGTTAGGTTATTTATTTTAACTGTTTTGAGGAGGTTAAAAGAGGACTTTTTAAGTACTTGGGCGACATGAAGGAAAACTCTTTCTATTCTATTTGGGGACTGTACTGAGGAAGATCTGTCCATCCAAAGAACGATCACTGTCCATTGAATCCACTGAAACCTGAAGTGACTAAACTCTTGGCCTCCAGAATTCTGTGTATTGAGAATTTGGTTTCAGCAAGTTGAAAAGCTTTTGCCTCACTTATAGTTTTAATCCGTATAAATATTTTACACTCCGTTAAAAATATGCTTACTTTTGGAGGGCTTATAATATAAGCTTGTGCACCAAAGTTTGCAGTAAGTGACATGGGTTCAGAGGGCAGCACGGTGGCGCAGTGGTTAGCACTGCTGCCTCACAGCACCGAGGACCCAGGTTCGGTCCCGGCTCTGGGTCACTGTCCGTGTGGAGTTTGCACATTCTCTGTGTCTGTGTGGGTCTCACCCCCCGCAACCCAAAGATGTGCAGGGTAGGTGGATTGGCCACGCTAAATTGCCCCTTAATTGGGGTGGGGGGGGGGGAAAAGAATTGGGTACTTTAAATTTCTACGGAAAAAAGTGACATGGGTTCAGCTTGTGACATTCCTTTTGTACATCTAGGGCCTCCATGTTTCTTGACCTCTGTTTCTGCAAGTGACTGGTAACTTCAACTGTACACCGATGCATTAACGACTGGCTTAATTGTTTTGCAACCTGTCTAGGTAGCCGGGCATAGCTTGTTTATCGAAGTGAAACCTCCAGCCAGGCTGGATACTGGCCTTGTTGGCCATGGGCAGAGTGTTCACTCTGGAAATATCTTTTTATTTTCTTCATTATCTCTACATCCTCCCTTCCTGAAATTGAGGCATAAGAGTTTTTTTTTTAAACTACCCTGAGGGGCCTCAATTAAAATGTGTCTTAATACAACCAGAAAAGAGAAAAAGAATCGCCTGGTTATGTATAGAAAGCTATGGTAAAGGTATTGACAAAGAAGCCTGCTTTCGTTTGCATGCTGAGAATTCAGCATAATGACAAAGGAGTTCTAGCCCTGCATCCTGATTTTGGGGTTAAACAACGCCCGCTCTCACTCACTAATTGCTCTTGCTCTCTTTCCTCAAAGAGCAGAGGTGGCAACCCTCTGGTACTTAATTGCCCATTCTACATTTATTGATGGACTATTTCACGGAGGGCATTCCAGACAAGCTTGATCTCTATGTTGTGTGCGTACATCCCAGTTGAGGCTAGCAATCAGGAGAAGCCCAAGTTGTTTAGCTCCTTAAGTCCTCCATAGCGTGAGGATGCGGAGGCCAATTATACCTCCAGTTGCTACCAGGCGGAAATTGACTACCTTGGCTCCGAGCGGGAATTTCACTTCTGATTAAATTGGGGAGGAATGGGATGGCAATCCAGCCTCTTGTAGCTTTCAAGTCACTTACAATGTGATGGATGGAAAAGCAAAATTTGGCCATGCATTAGTCCGTATGGAAGTCTGGTCATTATACATAGAAAATAAAATAGTATTTTAGAAACTGACCTTGCAGCAAAATGAGCAACCTTGTGAAGTTTTTTTTTTATGTTGCTCTGGAAAACAATTTGTGCTTTTTTAATTTTATAAAGATGTGTATTGTCTCCGTGCGCGCCTTTTTAAAGTGGACCTTCTAAGTACACAAGTTATTTTGTGATTGGAGAAGTGTTTGCAGTCCAAAATTGTCTCCTGTAGCTGACTAGTTGTGATGTATTTGAAAAGCTGTGGCACTTGTATTAATGATGATGATCAAAACACTTTTCATAAACTTATCTGTGAAATAAAACTCATAGTATGTAATTGGTCTTGGTGTTTTTGTTTTTCTTTCCAACTTGCACACGAGTCTTGCACCGTCCATGTCTGTCGACCTTTTACTTTGTGCGAGAAGGCAGATGCTAAGATGGATTGTCCTTTCCCCACAACCCTCTGCCAGGAAAGCCTCTTCCAGCTGACCAGTGCAAATCGTTACATTCTGCACCATGCTCTGGTACATCACAGTGGCACTGGCTAACCTGATGGGCTAACTAGTCTTGTCTGTTCAGCTTTTGCATGTTTATCTGCAAAATGTGGTCAAAAAGCACCAAACTAGGATTCCTCCATCTGCTGAGCTGTGATTCTGTGGCTGTTGGCCTCCAATGCTTTGCCCACATAGCGATTCCTTGTTTGTGAAACCCGGATAGTGTGGCAAGTGGTGCCTTCAGAGTTATTAACTCATTGTGAACAGGAGCTGGTTTAGCACCGTGGTAATGCAGAACAAGGCAGCAGCACGGGTTCAATTCCCATACCGGCCTCCCTGAACAGGTGCCGGAACGTGGCAACTTGGGGCTTTTCACAGTAACTTCATTGAAGCCTACTTGTGACGATATTATTATTATTGTTATGACCGTTTTGGAGGGTTGATGGTGCAAATATTCTACCTTCTTGATCTGTTGTATTTGGTGATGTGATTTGTAAAACTGGCCTGGCTACTAGAGTTTTATCAATTGCCCAAACAAGCCTTGAGAAAATGCAAGTTATTATCAGAAATTGAAAACGAATTTTGTCCTCTTTGTAAGGTGCTTGATATCCTCTTAAACTCTGATTAAAATGTGATCCTTTTTTTAATTTTTCCAATTAAGAGGCAATTTAGCGTGGCCAACCACCTACCCTGCACATCATTTTTGGGTTATGGGGGTGAGACCCACGCAGACACTGAGAAACTCCACACTGGCAGTGACCTGGGGCCAGGATCAAACCCGGGTCCTCGGCGCCCTTCCACTGCTACCCTCTGCCTTCTATGGCCTAGCCAGTTCTGTATCCACCTTGCCAGCTCACCTCTGATCCCGTGTGACTTCACCTTCTGTACAAGTCTGCCATTAAGGACCTTGCTGAAGTCCATATAGACAACATCTACCGCCCTACCTGCATCAATCATCTTTGTCACTTCCTCAAAAAATTCAATCAAGTTACTGAGAAGTGACCTCCCCTTCACAAACCCATGCTACCTTTTGCTAATACGTCCACTTAGTTCCAAAGTGGGAGTAGATCCTGTCTCGAAGAATCCTCTCCAATAATTTCCCTACCACGGTTGTAAGGATCACTGCCTGTAATTTCCTGGATTACCCTTGCTCCCCTTCTTAAAGGAGCAACATTTGCTATTCTCCAATCCTCTGGCCCTGCCCTGTCGCCAGTGAGGATACAAAGATTTCTCTCGAGGCCCCAGCAATTTCCTCCTTTAGACAGGCATCATGATCCACGCAGCCGGGCAGCACGGTGGCGCAGTGGGTTAGCACTGCTGTCACACGGCGCCGAGGTCCCAGGTTCGATCCGGCTCTGGGTCACTGTCCGTGTGGAGTTTGCACATTCTCCCCGTGTTTGCGTGGGTTTCGCCCCTACAACCCAAAGATGTGCAGGGTAGGTGGATTGGCCACGCTCAATTGCCCCTTAATTGGAAAAAATAATTGGCTAATATAAATTTTTTAAAAAAAAATGATCCACGCAGCCTTGGAGGGCCTGTTCACTGCTGTGAATCTGGCGTGCGTAGGCCAGATCAGGTAACGATAGCAGATTTCCTTCCCTATCGGATATTGATGAACCAGATGTCTTGTTAAACAACAATCAATGGTAGTTTCATAGTTGCCATTGAGACTCTGGTATGCTACCAGCTGCTGTGGTGGGATCTTTCCCCAGAGCATTATCCTGGGCCTCCAGTGACAGAACCACCACACCACCAGCAGCTCCCCTTTCCTAACGCTCATGATGTCCCACTCGCCTGTCAGCACTGTCTGTGTTGACCAACATTAGCCCCAGGTTAAGCAACACTGCTTTTGTTTTTGAATCCATCCATGGCCTGGGTCCCCTGACCATTTGTCATCTTCTCTAACCCCCTCCAGATCTCTGTTCTTCTCTAATCTTGCACTCTTGATCCCCAATTTTAATCTCTTGATCATTGGTGGCTGTTCCTTCAGCTGCCTGGTCCTAAGCTCTGGTATTCTCTCCCTAAATCTCTCCACCTGTCTTTCCTCCTTTAAGACGCAACACTCCTTAAACCGACCTCCATGACCTCTCCTTTGGCTCTTAATGTCTCTGTGACGTACCCTGGAGCATTCCTTTATCTTAAAGGTGCTGTATACTGTATTTTTTTTTTGGTTTGTAAGACTAGACATTTTTCAACAGAAGATCAGGCGCCATCTTGTACACCTTTTCGCCTTATCTATAGATTAGTCATAGTCACTACAGTGCAGAAGGAGGCCACTCGACCCATCAAGTCTGCACCGATCATCCGAAAGAGCACCCTACTTAGGCCTCATCCTAACCCCACCTGACCTTTTTGACATTAAGGGGCAATTGGATCATGGCCAATCCATCTATGCTGCACATCTTTGGACGGAGGGGAAACCGGAGCACCCGGAGGAAACCCACGCAGACATGGGGAGAACGTGCAGACTCCACACGGACAGTTACTCAAGGCGAGAATTGAACCCGGTGCCCTGGAGGTGAGAGGCAGCAATGCTAATACTGTGCCACCCTGACCAGACCTGGATCTAAGTAGATTTTACACACCCATGCCTTTTGAATTATGAGTATAAATCACAGCGAACAACCATTGGAAGCGTAAGTGTTGGCACAATGCAGCGGGATAAATACAGTTCCGCTCTGTCTGGAGCACGATGCAGCGGGATAAATACAGTTCCGCTCTGTCTGGAGCACGATGCAGCGGGATAAATACAGTTCCGCTCTGTCTGGAGCACGATGCAGCGGGATAAATACAGTTCCGCTCTGTCTGGAGCACGATGCAGCGGGATAAATACAGTTCCGCTCTGTCTGGAGCACGATGCAGCGGGATAAATACAGTTCCGCTGTGTCTGGAGCACGATGCAGCGGGATACATACAGTTCCGCTCTGTCTGGAGCACAATGCAGCGGGATACATACAGTTCCGCTCTGTCTGGAGCACAATGCAGCGGGATACATACAGTTCCGCTCTGTCTGGAGCACGATGCAGCGGGATAAATACAGTTCCGCTCCGTCTGGAGCACGATGCAGCGGGATAAATACAGTTCCGCTCTGTCTGGAGCACGATGCAGCGGGATAAATACAGTTCCGCTCCGTCTGGAGCACGATGCAGCGGGATACATACAGTTCCGCTCTGTCTGGAGCACGATGCAGCGGGATACATACAGTTCCGCTCTGTCTGGAGCACAATGCAGCGGGATAAATACAGTTCCGCTCTGTCTGGAGCACAATGCAGCGGGATAAATACAGTTCCGCTCCGTCTGGAGCACGATGCAGCGGGATAAATACAGTTCCGCTCTGTCTGGAGCACGATGCAGCGGGATAAATACAGTTCCGCTCTGTCTGGAGCACGATGCAGCGGGATAAATACAGTTCCGCTCTGTCTGGAGCACAATGCAGCGGGATAAATACAGTTCCGCTCTCGCTGGAGCACGATGCAGCGGGATAAATACAGTTCCGCTCTGTCTGGAGCACGATGCAGCGGCATAAATACAGTTCCGCTCTGTCTGGAGCACGATGCAGCGGGATAAATACAGTTCCGCTCTGTCTGGAGCACAATGCAGCGGGATACATACAGTTCCGCTCTGTCTGGAGCACGATGCAGCGGGATAAATACAGTTCCGCTCTGTCTGGAGCACGATGCAGCGGGATAAATACAGTTCCGCTCTGTCTGGAGCACGATGCAGCGGGATAAATACAGTTCCGCTCCGTCTGGAGCACGATGCAGCGGGATAAATACAGTTCCGCTCTCTCTGGAGCACGATGCAGCGGGATAAATACAGTTCCGCTCCGTCTGGAGCACGATGCAGCGGGATAAATACAGTTCCGCTCTCTCTGGAGCACAATGCAGCGGGATAAATACAGTTCCGCTCTCTCTGGAGCACGATGCAGCGGGATACATACAGTTCCGCTCTGTCTGGAGCACAATGCAGCGGGATAAATACAGTTCCGCTCTCTCTGGAGCACGATGCAGCGGGATAAATACAGTTCCGCTCTGTCTGGAGCACAATGCAGCGGGATAAATACAGTTCCGCTCCGTCTGGAGCACGATGCAGCGGGATAAATACAGTTCCGCTCTCTCTGGAGCACAATGCAGCGGGATACATACAGTTCCGCTCTGTCTGGAGCACAATGCAGCGGGATAAATACAGTTCCGCTCTGTCTGGAGCACAATGCAGCGGGATAAATACAGTTCCGCTCTGTCTGGAGCACGATGCAGCGGGATAAATACAGTTCCGCTCTCTCTGGAGCACGATGCAGCGGGATACATACAGTTCCGCTCTGTCTGGAGCACAATGCAGCGGGATAAATACAGTTCCGCTCTGTCTGGAGCACGATGCAGCGGGATAAATACAGTTCCGCTCTGTCTGGAGCACGATGCAGCGGGATAAATACAGTTCCGCTCTGTCTGGAGCACGATGCAGCGGGATAAATACAGTTCCGCTCTCTCTGGAGCACGATGCAGCGGGATAAATACAGTTCCGCTCCGTCTGGAGCACGATGCAGCGGGATAAATACAGTTCCGCTCTGTCTGGAGCACAATGCAGCGGGATAAATACAGTTCCGCTCTGTCTGGAGCACAATGCAGCGGGATAAATACAGTTCCGCTCTGTCTGGAGGCCAGGCAGAGTTTTGTAGTTGTCTTGGTTTGTTCACATTGCTGTGAATCTGTTACGTTTTGTCAGTGATGGTGTTGTATGATTTTTCTTTTTCATTAAATGTAACAAATACATTAATAAATGTACTAATAAAAGAGATTTGACTGGTCTTGTTTTATACACCTTCGGCTTGTAAATGAATGGAATTCGGAAAAATCGGAAATCTAGTCCGTTGGACTTGGACTCCGCATTGACTTATACCGGAAAATACAGTAAAGGCAAATTGTTGGGTATAGGAGGAAAATCAGAGTGGCACACAGCTGGCAGAGTGCACGGTTGTGAATGATGGGCCCGCACGCTTGACCTTAGCATCTTTGGTCTATTGCTGTGAAATTCAACTGCCCTTCTTCAGAGCAGAAGTCGGGAGCTCACACAGACCTCCGGGTTTTGGCACGTTGCATGCGCAATTCGGCATTTTAAGTTATTTAGGCCAAGGATGGGCCCAGTGTGTCTCTGCAGGAAGAGGAAACGGCATTAAAAACCTGGATCGTGTGACCGGGAGTGGATCACAATTGAAAATGAGTGTCCCAGGCATGGGTAGGGAGAGATCCCAAAAGAGGAGTCCCAGATGAGGGACAGGCAGGGGCCAGTCAAATTAAGGGGGGTGGGGGGGGGGAGCAAAGATCGAGGGACCAATCAGAGAAAGGACTGCGCTTGGCAGACCTTTTTTTAAAAAAATGTTTTTTCATTGAGTTTTCATATTTTACATCCCAACAAATTACAAATTATTAGAAAAAAAAACACGCAAAAATTAACATGTATATTTACAGGTACGCATCTTCATAATAACAATTGTGGCTGCCCCCTTTAGCCGGCGTACATATTTTACATTCCCCAATATGGCCGAGGCACATGTTTATTCGCATTTATTTACAGTTTGGTTTTGGGCCTTAGCTTGCCATCAAACCCCCATAACAAACCCGTAGCCCTCCCCCCACCCCGGCTACCTTCCCCCGATTCCCATCCATTTTCCCCTGATTCTTGGACACCCGACTATTCTTCCTCTTGTTCGTTGGCCACAAACAGGTCCCGGAACAGTTGCATGAATGGCTCACACGTTCTGTGGAAGCCGTCGTCTGACCCTCGGATGGCGAATTTGATTTTCTCCATTTGGAGAGATTCCGAGAGGTCGGACAGCCAGTCTGTAGCTCTGGACGGTGCTGCTGACCGCCAGCCAAACAGGATTCTACGGCGGGCGATCAGGGAGGCAAAGGCAAGGGCGTCCGCCCTCCTCCCCAGGAATAGATCTGGCTGGTCTGAAATCCCGAAGACCGCCACTATCGGGCATGGCTCCACCCTCACTCCCACCACTTTGGACATAGCCTCGAAGAAGGCTGTCCAGTACTCCACAAGTCTGGGGCAAGACCAGAACATGTGGGCGTGGTTGGCCGGGCCTCTTTGGCACCGTTCACATCTGTCCTCCACCTCCGGGAAGAACCTACTCATACGGTTTCTCGTTAAGTGGGCTCTATGTACCACTTTTAGTTGCGTCAGGCTGAGCCTTGCGCACGTGGAGGTGGAGTTGACCCTATGCAGTGCTTCGCTCCAGAGTCCCCGCCCTATCTCAATCCCCAGGTCGTCCTCCCATTTCATTCTTGTTGCGTCCAGTACGGTGTCGTCCCTTTCTACCAGTCGGTCATACATGTCGCTACAGTTCCCTTTCTCTCGGATACTTGCGTCCAGTAGGTCTTCCAGTAGTGTCTGTCGTGGCGGTTGTGGGTACGTCCTTGTCTCCTTTCGTAAGAAGTTTTTGAGCTGCAGGTACCGTAGCTCGTTCCCCACGGCTAGCCGAAATTTCTCTCTCAGTTCGTCCAGTGTTGCGATCCTGTCGTCCGTGTATAGGTCCCTGACTGTCAGTGTCCCCCCCGTCCTGCCTCCACCTTTTGAAGGTGGCGTCAGTCAGTGCTGGTGTGAACCTATGGTTGTTGCAGATGGGAGCCTTGTCCGACATTTTGGTCAGGCCAAATTGCTGCCGCAGTTGGTTCCAGGATTGGAGGGTGGCTGTCACCACTGGGCTGCTGGAGTCTTTTTTGGGTGGGGATGGGAGTGCTGCCGTGGCGAAGGCCCGGAGGGAGGTCCCCATGCAGGAGGCCTCCTCCGCACGCACCCACTCGGCTCCTGGATCCATCCCCTTACTCGCTCGGCTGTTGCCGCCCAGTGGTAGAATTGTAGGTTCGGGAGGGCTAGCCCCCCCCTGGATTTTGTTTTTTGTAGGACCTTCTTTGGGATCCTAGCATTTTTACCCCCCCATACGAACGCCATGATAAGTTTGTCCAGCGCTTTGAAAAAGGCCTTGGGGATGTAGATCGGAATGGATCTAAACAGGAAGAGGAACCTGGGCAATACGTTCATTTTGATCGTCTGGACTCTCCCCGCGAGGGAGAGTGGGAGTGTGTTCCATCTTTGCAGGTCCTTTTTTACTTCCTCCGTCAGGCTGGTGAGGTTCTATTTGTGGATCCCTTTCCAGTCATGGGCTATTTGGATCCCCAGGTAGCGGAATTTATGTCGGGCTTGTTTGAACGGCAGCCCCTTTAGTGCTGCCCCCCACCTTGCGGGTGTACTGGGAAGATCTCGCTTTTGCTCATGTTGAGTTTGTAGCCCGAGAAGGCTCCAAACTCTTTCAGGAGCGCGATGATTCCGTCCATGCTGCTTTGTGGGTCCGAGATATAGAGGAGCAGATCATCCGCATAGAGTGAGACTCTGTGCTCTCTGCCTCCCCTTCGGATCCCCCTCCAATTTTTTGCTGCCCTGAGCGCGATTGCTAGCGGTTCGATTGCTAGTGCGAACAGCAGCGGGGACAGTGGGCATCCTTGTCTGGTGCCCCCTTGGCAGACCTTTTAAGTGGTGAGAACTTTGGCGAAGCCCAGGCAATCGAAGAGAGCTCAGGAGAAGCCCTGAAGGTCTAAGAAGGCAGCAGAAGTTTGCTGACTCTGTTGCGGAGCGCTGCGGCCGAGGTACCTTCTGGAGTATTCTGCTTGACATGACCAAGCTGAAATCCGTGCTTGGGGAATCTCCCGGGAACGGAGTCTCGGGGGACGAGATTGAAACCCCGTGAGGTGGACGCTGTCATTGGAGCTGTCCAAGTTGGATCAACGTTTGGAGTGAGATCTCCGAAGGTGAAGACTGGAATCCCTGGAGAGGGAGCAGAGTTTGGCTGACTCAGTGTTTACTGGCGTCTAGACGGATTGCTGAGAAATCTGTGGAATTTGTATTGGAATTGGTTGCACCTGCCGTTTATTGTGCAATGTGGTGCGTTCGACCACAGTTTGCCTGTTCAGTCACATATTAACCCTGAATGTTCGAGTACAAGAGAGATATTTTAAATTGTTTTATCTTTCTGACCTTGTATAGTAAAATTTTTGTTTGTTCAAAACCTGTGGAATATTGTGACTTTATTCGCTGAGCAAGTGTCTTAAATCTCAAACTGTAAACAAAACATTATCGGTCCCTAACCGGATCTTGCAAAAACCTTCGGGTCTGGTATTGGATTATAACGTCGAGCCATCTTGGCTGGAAAGTGGGAGTATGTTCAGATGTTGGGACAGGACCAGATTGGATTTGGCTGTGATATTCTTTCTGATGGTGTATCTTGTGGATACACAAAGAAATATAATAATCGCTTCTTGTCACAAGTAGGCTTCAATTAAGTTACTGTGAAAAGCCCCTTAATAGACACTTGGGATAAAGCACACAAGAGCTACCAGTCTTCGTGGAACTATATTACTCCTCATGTCCGTAACGCCTTTAAAAACCTAGCACCTTGGCAAAGTGTGTCCCTAATATCTGTTTACGTGACTTGGTGTCACGTTTTAGAACATACAGTACATTCGGCCCATCGAGTCTGCACCGACCCACTTAAGCCCTCACTTTCACCCTATCCCCGTAACCCAATAACCCCTCCTAACCTTTTTGGACACTAAGGACAATTTAGCACGGCCAATCCACCTAAGCTGCACATCTTTGGACAGTGGGAGGAAACCGGAGCACCCGGAGGAAACCCATGCAGACACGAGGAGAACGTGCAGACACTCCGCACAGACAGTGACCCAGTGGGGAATCGAACCTGGGACCCTGGCGCTGTGAAGCCACTTGTGCTACTGTGCTGCCAATTGTTTGACAATTGCTCCCGGGGAGCACTGTGGGGCACTTTACCATAATAAAGGTGCCATAGAACGAATTATAAGAACAGAAATAGGAGCAGGGATAGACTAAAGGGCACCTCGAGTCTGTTTTATTATTCAATATGGTCAGGACTGATCTGCCTCACCTCCTTTCCAGCCCACTCCCCACATCCTTTGATTCCCTGAAAGATCAAAAATGTCTATCTCAGCCTTGAATATATTTAATGACAGAGCATCCACACCCTCTGCGGTGGAGAATTCCAACAACTCACAACCCTTTTAATGAAGCAATTTCTCCTCATCTCCGTCCTAAATGTTGGGCCTCATCCTGAGATTGTGTTCTAGATTCCCCAGCCAGGGGGAAACAATCTCTCCACATCGACCCTCCCGAGCCTCTTCAAAATCTTGCCTGTCTCGATGAGATCACCTTTCATTCTTCGAAACTCCAGACAGTATAGGCCCAATTTAGTCGGTCTCTAAGACAACCCTCTCATCCTAGAAACCAGTTTAATGACCCTTTTCGAGACTGCTGCAAGGCAAGGGAAAGATATGCAAGTTATGAAATTTGCTACCACAGGAAGTAGTTGAGGCCAAAACATTGTTTTCCAACAAGGAATTCTAATAATAATCACTTATTGTCACAAGTCGGCTTCAATGAAGTTACTGTGAAAAGCCCCTAGTCGCCACATTACGGCGCCTGTTCGGGGAGGCTGGTACAGGAATTGAACCTGCGCTGCTGCCTTATTTTGCATTACAAGCCAGCTGTTTAGCCCACTGTGCACTGAGGACCCGGGTTTGAATCTATATATAGCTCTTGGGGCAAAGGGGATCAAAGGGTTTGGGGCGTGGGGAGGCTATTGAGTTGGACAATCAGCCATGATAATGAATGATGGAGTGGGCTCAAAGGGCTGAATGGCCCCCTCCTGCTTATATGTTTCTAAAATTATTTATTTAATTTTTTAAAAATTGAGTACCCGATTCATTTTTTCCAATTAAGGGGCAATTTAGCGTGGCCAATCCACCTACCCTGCACATCTTTGGGTTGTGGGTGTGAAACCCACGCAGACACAGGGAGAATGTGCAAACTCCACACGGACAGTGACCCAGAGCCGGGATCGAACCTGGGACGTCGGTACCATGAGGCAGCAATGTGAACCATCGTGCCGCCCCTCTGTCTCTAGAATCGTGCACCGTACATTATGTCAGTTAAGTAGATAGATTCGGAGAGGTTGAGACTGTCTTACCTGGAGAAAAGAAGGCTGATAGGAGATTTGATAGAGATATACAAAATTATGAAGGGTCTGGACAGAGAAGATAGGGAAAAACGGTTCCTGTTGGTGGAAGGTTCAGGAACGAGAGGGCACAGGTAATTGGCAAAGGAAACAAAGAAGATATCAGGAAAAACATTTTTGCGCAGCAAGCAGTTAGGGTCTGGAGTGCACTGCCTGAAAGTGTGATGGGGGCAGTTTTAGTCGAGGGATCCTTTTGAAAGGGAATTGAATTAGCACTGTGCAGATTTATGGGGAGAAGGCCCGGGAAGTTGTGCTCGGTAAATTGCTCCTTTGGAGTACTAGTGCAGACATAACGTGCTGAATTGCCTTCTGTGTGCTGTAACGATTCTGTGATCTCAGCATACAATTGTTCTACTTGTATCTGCCTGCTAATTTTCTGTGTCTGTTGCACAGGTGCACCCCTGAACAGCAACATTTAATTTCATACCGTTTTAAAAATATATATATTTTGCTATCTTAATACCAAAGTGAATAGAATTACACTTCCCTGATATACTCCATTTGCCCACTTGTGCCCCACTTACTTAACCTGTCTATATCACTTCATCCTCACAACTTACCTTTCCACCCAGCTTTGTATCATCAGCAAACTTGGATACATTACTCTCTTAATCTCTTTGAATAAACCAGTAATATAAAGTGTAAATAGCTATGGCCACAGTACTGATCCTTGCAGTACTCCACTAGTTACAGCCTGTCAACTTGAAAATGCTGTTTGTCCCTACTCTCTGCTTCCTGTCTGTTAAAGAATCCTCTGTTCATGTACCTCAACACCATGAGCCCCAATTTTGCTTATTAACCGTCTGTGTGGCACCTTGCCAAATGCTTTTTGGAAATCTAAATATCGTACAATTACTGGCAATTACAAATGCTAGTTACAGCATCAAAAGGCTTTTGAGAAATATGTCCGATTGTAAAACTATGTGGATCTGACTGATCATTCCATCCATTGTTGAGACTTCCTTAATAATAGATTCCTGACGACTGATGTCAGGCTTCCTGTAGTTTCCTGTTTTCATTCTCCCTCGAGTTTTTGAAGTGCAGAATTGCGTTTGTCAACTTCCGATCTGCTGAGCCCGTTCTGGAATCTGGGAAATCCTAACGAGTGCATCCATTTCCCTACTCCTCTATTAATACCCCCGGCTGCCCATTGATACCGTCAAATTTAAGAGATTTGGAATAGAGGGCAGGGGAATTCATTTTGACGATTAGTGCTCGAGGCAGAAATGATCCCAACATTTACGATAATATTGGATAGGTGGTAGGGCAGCACGGTAGCACAGTGGTTAACATTGTGGCTTCACAGTGCCAGGGTCCCAGGTTCGATTCCCCGCTGGGTCACTGTCTGTGCGGAGTCTGCACATCCTCCCCGTGTGTGCGTGGGTTTCCTCCGGGTGCTCCGGTTTCCTCCCACAGTCCAAAGTTAGGTGGATTGGCCACACTAAATTGCCCTTAGTGTCCAAAAAAGGTTAGATGAGGTTACGGGGATAGGGTGGAAGTGAGGGCTTAAATGGGTCGGTGCAGACTCGATGGGCCGAATGGCCTCCCTCTGCATTCTATGTTCTATGTGCAGGGTAGGTGGATTGGCCACGCTAAATTGCCCCTTAATTGGAAAAAATTAATTGGGTACTCTAAATTTATTTTTTTTAAATATTGCATAGGTGGTAAAGAGTTGTAAGGATATGGAAATGTCAAACAGTGTTCGGCGATTCTGCTCCTCCCTGTTGTGACAATTAGCTCCATGAATGTGTTATAATCCCAGTTGTTATAACTGGACGAGAAGGAGACTTCCGGTAGCAGTGATGCGGAGCTAAGCCGCACGTTCGGTAGCTCCCGCTATTTTTGGTCTTTGGGCTCTTTTAAGGGCCCGCAGCGGTGTTGGTTGGACTTTTCCCCGGGTGGGAACACATCCACTGTGCTCAGCTGCCGGTGGATGGACTGGACCAGGAGCAGAGCGGTCAAAAAATCGGCTTTGGAGCAGAGAAAGGTGCGAGGCAGGAAAAACAAGATGGCGGCGGGCGGGGAACCGGCAGCGTGGCAGCAGTGGGCGCAGGAGCAGCAGGAGCTGCTTCAGGGAGCTGAAAGCTGAGAACCTGGAGCCGTTTAAGGCCTCGCTGGACAAGCTCATGGCGACTCAGACGGCTCAGGGTGCGGAGATCCGGGAGCTACGGCAAAAGGCCTCGGAGAGTGAGGACGAACTCCTGGGCCTGGCAGTGAAGGTGGAGTCGCACGAGGCGCTTCACAAGAAATGGTTGGCAAGGATGGAGGAGATGGAGAACCGCTCCCGTCGGAAGAACCTGCGGATTCTGGGCCTCCCGGAGGGGCTGGAAAGTTCGGATTTGGGGGCCTACGTGGTTGTGATGCTGAACTCGTTAATGGGCGCGGGGTCGTTCCAAGGACACTTGCAGCTGGAGGGGGCCCATCGAGTGCTGTTGAGGATGCCCAGGCCGAACGAGCTGCCTCGGGCGGTGCTGGTCCGTTTTCACCGCTTCGTTGACTGTGAGTGCGTGCTGAGATGGGCGAAGAAGGAAAGGAGCAGCAAGTGGGAGAATGCAGAGATCAGGATCTATCAGGACTGGAGAGCGGAGGTGGCGAAGAGAAGGGCTGGTTTCAATCGGGCGAAGGGAGTGCTTCACAGGAAGGGGGTGAAGTTTGGCCTGTTAATGCCGGCTCACCTCTGGGTCACTTACAAGGACCGCCAGCTCTACTTTGACTCTCCGGAGGAGGCCTGGGCCTTTATCCAGGCAGAGAAGCTGGACTCGAACTGAGGACTGGGGGGCTGGGGAATGATGTACATAGTCCGGAGGCTCTGTCCTCCTTGGTATCCTTTCGTTTTTATTGGCTGTGTTTGATGTTGCCTTTTTGCTGTTCTGCTTTTTCGCTTTTTGGGGCTGTTATTTATTTATTGGGGTGCTTTTTAGTTTTTTCACTGGTGGAGGGTTGGGGAGCTGTTCGCGGTCCCGCTGGGTCATGTGCCCGTCTTTTTCCCGTGTGTTGGGTCGGGGGTGGGGGGCGGGGTTTGGGATGGAAACGCGGGTTTCCTTCCCGCGCTGGAGGAGCAGTGGGCGGGGCCGGCACTGGGAGGGGGGAATGGTGATTGTGTTGCATCGGGGGGGGG
>NC_052173.1:1680393-1708832 GCF_902713615.1 Scyliorhinus canicula | reverse complement strand
GTTACTGTGAAAATCCCCTAGTCGCCACATTCCGGCGCCTGTTCAGGTCACAGAGGGAGAATTCAGAATGTCCAATTCACCCGACAGCACGTCTTTCAGGACTTGTGGGAGGAAACCGGAGCACCCGGAGGAAACCTACGCAGACACGGGGAGAACGTGCAGACTCCGCACAGACAGTGACCCAGCGGGGAATCGAACCCGGGACCCTGGAGCTGTGACACAGCAGTGCTAGCCACTGTGCTGCTGTGCCACCCTTGCTTTTTAAGTCTGTGCCAGAAAGGTCATCTGTCATTTTGTTTCTTGTGTAGGGCGAGTAACCAAAACCAAGGATGGCCATGAAGTCCGGACGTGTAAAGTGGCCGATAAAACTGGCAGTATCAACATATCGGTGTGGGATGATGTGGGAAGTCTGATTCAGGCTGGAGATATCATCCGACTGACCAGAGGGTAACTCGTTTTATTCATCAAGACCTGATAAAGCTGGAGCATAACGAACGTACAAATTAGGAGGTGGCCCCTCGAGCCCCTCTATGCAATAAGATCGCGGCCTGATCTGACTGTCACCTCCCACCTACCCTGACAATCGTTCACACCCTTGCTCATCAAGAATCTATCTACAGTGAGAGCCTTCTCCCGAGGATGGGGGTGGCTAGCACGAGGGGACATAGCCTTAAATTGAGGGGTAATAGATATAGGACAGACGTCAGAGGTAGGTTTTTTACGCAAAGAGTGGTGAAGCCGTGGAATGCCCTACCTGCAACAGTAGTGAACTCGCCAACATTGAGGGCATTTAAAAGTTTATTGGACTTCAATAGAACGATACAGCGCAGTACAGGCCCTTCGGCCCTCGATGTTGCACCGACATGGGAAGTCAAAAACTAAAGGCCATCTAACCTACACTATGCCATTATCATCCATATGCTTATCCAATAAACTTTTAAATGCCCTCAATGTTGGCGAGTTCACTACTGTTGCAGGTAGGGCATTCCACGGCTTCATCACTCTTTGCGTAAAAAACCTACCTCTGACCTCTGTCCTATATCTATTGCCCCTCAATTTAAGGCTATGTCCCCTCGTGCTAGCCACCTCCATCCGCGGGAGAAGGCTCTCGCTGTCCACCCTATCTAACCCTCTGATCATTTTGTATGCCTCTATTAAGTCACCTCTTAACCTTCTTCTCTCTAACGAAAAAAACCTCAAGTCCATCAGCCTTTCCTCATAAGATTTTCCCTCCATACCAGCCAACATCCTGGTAAATCTCCTCTGCACCCGTTCCAAAGCTTCCACGTCCTTCCTATAATGAGGCGACCAGAACTGTACGCAATACTCCAAATGCGGCCGTACCAGAGTTTTGTACAGCTGCAACATGACCTCATGGCTCCGGAACTCAATCCCTCTACCAATAAAGGCCAACACACCATAGGCCTTCTTCACAACCCTATCAACCTGGGTGGCAACTTTCAGGGATCTATGTACATGGACACCGAGATCCCTCTGCTCATCCACACTGCTAAGAATTTTACCATTAGCCAAATATTCCTTATTCCTGTTATTCTTTCCAAAGTGAATCACCTCACACTTCTCTACATTAAACTCCATTTGCCACCTCTCAGCCCAGCTCTACAGCTTATCTATGTCCCTCTGTAACCTGCAACATCCTTCCACACTGTCTACAACTCCACCGACTTTAGTGTCATCTGCAAATTTACTCACCCAAGCTTCTGTGCCCTCCTCTGGGTCATTTATAAAAATGACAAACAGCAACGGCCCCAGAACAGATCCTTGTGGTACGCCACTCGTAACTGAACTCCATTCTGAACATTTGCCATCAACCACCACCCTCTGACTTCTTTCAACTAGCCAATTTCTGATCCACATCTCTAAATCACCCTCAATCCCCAGCCTCCGTATTTTCTGCAATAGACGACCGTGGGGAACCTTATCAAACGCTTTACTGAAATCCATATACACCACATCAACTACTCTACCCTCGTCTACCTGTTCAGTCACCTTCTCAAAGAACTCGATAAGATTTGTGAGGCATGACCTACCCTTCACAAAACCATGCTGACTATCCCTAATCATATTATTCCTATCTAGATTATTATTATTCGTATCTCTTATAATCCTCTCCAAGACTTTACCCACAACAGACGTGAGGCTCACCAGCCTATAGTTACCGGGGTTATCTCTACTCCCCTTCTTGAACAAAGGGACCACATTTGCTATCCTCCAGTCCTCTGGCACTATTCCTGTAGCCAATGATGACCTAAAAATCAAAGCCAAAGGCTCAGCAATCTCTTCCCTGGCTTCCCAGAGAATCCTAGGATAAATCCAATCAGGCCCCGGGGACTTATCTATTTTCACCTTGTCCAGAATTGCCAACACTTCTTCCCTACGCACCTCAATGCCATCTATTCTAATAGCCTGGGTCTCAGCATTCTCCTCCACAACATTATCTTTTTCCTGAGTGAATACTGACGAAAAGTATTCATTTAGTATCTCGCTTATCTCCTCAGCCTCCACACACAACTTCCCACCACTGTCCTTGACTGGCCCTACTCTTACCCTAGTCATTCTTTTATTCCTGACATACCTATAGAAAGCTTTTGGGTTTTCCTTGGTCCTACCTGCCAAAGACATCTCATGTCCCCTCCTTGCTCGTCTTAGCTCTCTCTTTAGATCCTTCCTCGCTTCCTTGTAACTATCAAGCGCCCCAACTGAAACTTCACGCCTCATCTTCACATAGGCCTCCTTCTTCCTCTTAACAAGAGATTCCACTTCTTTGGTAAACCACGGTTCCCTCGCTCGACCCCTTCCTCCCTGCCTGACTGGTACGTACTTATCAAGAACATGCAATAGCTGTTCCTTGAACAAGCTCCACATATCCAGTGTGCCCAACCCTTGCAGCCTACTTCTCCAACCTACACATCCTAAGTCATGTCTAATGGCATCATAATTGCCCTTTCCCCAGCTATAACTCTTGCCCTGCGGGGTATACTTATCCCTTTCCATCACTAACGTAAAGGTCACCGAATTGTGGTCACTGTTTCCAAAGTGCTCACCTACCTCCAGATCTAACACCTGGCCTGGTTCATTACCCAAAACCAAATCCAATGTGGCCTCGCCTCTTGTTGGCCTGTCAACATATTGTGTCAGGAAACCCTCCTGCACACATTGTACAAAGAATGACCCATCTAATGTACTCGAACTATATCTTTTCCAGTCAATATTTGGAAAGTTAACGTCTCCCATAACAACTACCCTGTTACTTTCGCTCTTTTCCTGAATCATCTTCGCCATCCTTTCCTCTACATCCCTAGAACTATTAGGTGGCCTATAGAAAACTATAGAAAATATTTGTAAAAGATTCTGCATCCACTGTCTTTTTTTAAAATAAATTTAGAGTACCCAATTCTTTTTTTTTTTCAATTAAGGGGCAATTTAGCGAGGCCAATCCACTTGCCCTGCACATCTTTGGGTTGTGGGGGCGAAACCCACGCAAACACGGGGAGAATGTGCAAACTCCACACGGACAGTGGCCGAGATCGAACCTGGGACCTCGGCGCCGTGAGGCAGCAGTGCTAACCACTGCGCAGTTTTGCCAGTGTGAGGGCCTTCTGGGTCTACACTTGAATCTACTCCAATATCCAGGACGTTCAAGGTCATGATGACTTCTTCCAAGACCGTCAGGGGGGCCAAACCTGTGGGCAGGGGGAGTCGACTTAGGGCATCCACTTTGGCAATGTGTGTCTTGTGGGCTGTGCTCGAGAGAGAGAGAGAGAGTATTCGTAGGCTGCTAACGATTATGCCCAACAGTGGATCTGAGTCGAGGTGATGGTGAAATCACTTTATCCTCATTGAAAAGGCCCAGTAGTGGTTTATGGTCTGTTATGTTTGTGAAATGTCAGCCATGGATGGAATTTCTTCACCTGAAAAATATTGAGCAATCCTTCCTTTTCGACCTGAGAATAACGTCTTTCCGTGTCCACTAAGGTTCTGGATTTGTATGCAATAGGTCTCTCTGCGCCGTTGCCCCATCAACGGGAAAGGACTGCCCCATCTCAATCTGGAGAGGCATCACATGTGGGAGCCTTAGCCGGAACTGCTGTCTTTCCTGTTTGCCCCCATCAGCCTGAGAATGCTAATGTCCATCGTCCCTTGGAGTTCTGAGGCCCATTTCTCCGTGTTCTCCAAGAATAGTCCTAATTCTATAGCCCCTTTGACATCAGGGGTGGGTTCTGCCAACATTCTTTTTTGTATCGCAACATTATTGATCTCCCACACTAGCCGTTTGGGTAGCATCTTGGTCATGGATGGGCCAACCCTGTAGTATTCGGCCAGCTTCCTTAATCTAGCGCGGCAGCACAGCGGCCTCATAGTGCCAGGGACCCGGGTTCGATTCCAGCCCCGGGTCACTGTCTGTGTGGAGTCTGCAAGTTCTCCCCGTGTCTGCGTGGGTTTCCTCCGGGTGCTCCAGTTTCCTCCCACAGTCCAAAGATGTGCAGGTTAGGTGGATTGGCCATGCTAAATTGCCCCTTAGTGTTCAGGGATGTGCAGGTTGGGTTGTGGGGTTACAAGGATAGGGTGGGGTGGACATGGGTGGAGTGCTCATTTGAGGGGTCAGTGAGGGCTCATTGGGCCGAGTGGCCTCCTTCTGCACTGTAGGGATTCTATGATTCCAGCCAGTAATTCTGTCACGGGTTCCCCAGGACATGTTGAATTGGTAACGCTGGAGGATTACAAATGACTTTGGGTCGTAATGGTTCTTCACTAGATCCACAAGCTCGTTGAATGTTTTAATGTCGGGGCTGCAGGACGAGTTAAACTCTTCAGAATGCTGATCGTAGATGCCTGTATGCTGTCAAAAATATTACTTTATGTCAGACATCCCCTTCTATGCTGTTAGGAAGAAGTAACGCATGCGTTTGGCATACTGGGGCCAGTCTTCCCCGTCCGCATCATAAGACCCGAGCTTCTGAAACAAGAGCATTTCTGGGTTTTTCTTTTTGCTTTGTTTCTTACCGGAGTTGTCATCGGGGGGGGGGGTTTCGGAAAGGCTGCTCGGAATCCCGGGCCTGATCCTCGTCGCCAGTGTAATAATTCCAGGAGGTCCGGAGTGAAAGGTCAAACTGCTACTGTGACTCACAAAACAAACATCCCAGCCCAGGACTTTCGGGAACTGCCGCTCCGGATCTGGGAGCTACATTTAAAGGTCCCGAAAGCCCATGGGGAGATCAATCAGCCATTCCCCCCCCCCGCAACCCCACCCATGGTCCTCATGAGGATTATCGCCATCTTAGGTTAGGTGGATTGGCCATGCTAAATTGCCCGTAGTGTCCTAAAAAGTAAGGTTAAGGGAGGGTTGTTGGGTTACGGGTATAGGGTGGATACGTGGGTTTGAGTAGGGTGATCATTGCTCGGCACAACATCGAGGGCCGAAGGGCCTGTTCTGTGCTGTACTGTTCTATGTTCTATGTTACCAGCTCAATGAAGCAGCAAACTGGATGGTACGAATGGAGTGAGTTTCCGTGTTTAGGTCGAGTGGTATATCTTAAAGGAAATCTGTATTGTCTTGCAGGTATGCCTCAATTTGGAAAGGATGTCTGACACTCTACACGGGGAGAGGAGGCGACCTTCAGAAAGTGGGAGAGTAAGTTCTCTGACTTAACAGCAGAAAGGGGAGAGCTAATTGGATAGATCTTCCAAAGAGCTAGCACAGTCACAATAGGCCGAATAGCCTCCTTGATCGTCGAGCCCCTCGCTGAATTATTTCACACTGGGAAGGCGTTTTCATTTAACCAAAGTCAAAGCTAACACTGTTAGGCAAGTTGCCTTTCGAACCTCTATCCCGCTGTGGAGGTGAGAGTTCACTTTACTGGCAGGGCGACTGATTGGTCGCTTTCAGAGACACTAACAATCAGCTCACTCGGCAGACGCCAGGAATCCCAGAGGTCAGTATTATTTTTAGCTTGCTCACTAAGAGGCACGCGGGGGTGCTTCTGGGTGATGGGCCTGTAGGTTTGAAAGCTCTGGTCCAATAGCTAGTCCTCTGAGTCAGAACGTTGTGGGTTCAAGTCTTGAGCGAATAATGTAGGCCACCGATCGTGGTGCGGCACTGCGGCAGTGCGGCACTGTTGGAGGTGCTGTCTTTCGAATGAATCCTCAAACCAAAACCGACTCTGCTGTCTCAAGTCAACTGGAAATATACCATGGCAGTATTTTGAAGAACAGCAGAGTTCTGCCTGGTGTCCAAGCCGATGTTTATCCCTGGGAGATGGTGGCATTATTGTAATATCGCTGGACATATAATCCAGAGGCTAATCCTCTGAACATGGCAGCTGGTGGAATTCAAATTCAGTAACTAACAAGCTGGAATTGAAAGTGAATCTCCGAAATGGCGACCATGAAACTATCATCGATTGTGGTCTAAACCCATCTGATTCACTAACTTCCCACTCCAGGGTCCCGAACGCGTAGTCTCGGCCCGATAGTACTCGTGCAGCACTGAGGGGTGTCCTTCAGGGAAGGAAATCTGCCGTCCTTACCTGGCCTGGCCTACCTGTGACTCCAGACGCACAGCAATGTGGTTGACCCTTAACTGATCCTTGAAATGAGCCCAGCAAGCCACTCGGGTCCCGGGCAATTAAGGCTGGGCAACGAATACTGACCATGTGCGGAACGTCCGTGTAATATCCCACATGGGACCTACGGGGTGGGAATGCTCGTCTTCCTCGTGGTCCCTGCGGAGTACGAGCTCTCCCGCTAGGGGTGGGGTAGCTCAATTATCCAGTGAGGAACCTGATAGGGGTCTATAGGGGAGTGTAAATTTACTGTTTGTAAATTAAACTTTGTTCTTTTGCTCGGTTTGGACTCCCCGTGTCCTTATTGAAGCTCACGTTCTGTGAAAGGATTAAAAAAAAAGCAAGCACTGTTAAAACATATCATCCGGCCATTATCACCTTCTTGTTTGTGGGATCCTGCTGTGTACAAATTGCCGGTGGGCTGTGACCGTGTGCGTGCGTGCGTGCACCGTGCAAGCGCGCAAGAGTATAACGACGTGCGATCACCTCTGTGTTCCGTTTCAGGTTTTGTATGCAGTATTCGGAAGTGCCGAATTTCAGTGACCCCAATCCGGAGTTAATGCCCCAGGCGTCTTCACAGAGCAAGCCTGTAAGTCTGACCCCTTCAGGCCAGGTTGCAGTTGTTTTCATTCAGTGCCTCTTCTGCCATTCTATTCAGCACAGATCTGTGGTGGGAACTGTGCTCTTCCTGGGGTGTAGATCAGCGTTTCAGTACAGCTGTGCTTTCAGACATACAGTTTGACCAGGGCGCAATACAGCTGTGGTGAAATCTTCTGGATAAGCAGCACGGTAGCATGGTGGTTAGCATAAATGCTTCACAGCTCCAGGGTCCCAGGTTCGATTCCCGGCTGGGTCACTGTCTGTGTGGAGTCTGCACATCCTCCCCGTGTGTGCGTGGGTTTCCTCCGGGTGCTCCGGTTTCCTCCCACAGTCCAAAGATGTGCGGGTTAGGTGGATTGGCCATGCTAAATTGCCCGTAGTGTCCTAAAAAGTAAGGTTAAGGGGGGGTTGTTGGGTTACGGGTATAGGGTGGATACGTGGGTTTGAGTAGGGTGATCATTGCTCGGCACAACATCGAGGGCCGAAGGGCCTGTTCTGTGCTGTACTGTTCTATGTTCTATAATAGAGGCAGATTTGGGGAGCTACCCAATGCAGTGACTCTTGCCTATTCCTCCCAGCCACCCACCATTGAATGCTTTTGACGGAGCTTGTGGAACAGCTTGCCTTGTAGCTGATGTGAGAAATTCCGGTTACCTTTTCAGAATAAAACAGCTGAATCTGTAGCTGATTGAGCTTTATTGCCTCTCCAAGGAGATTTGGATTGGATTTGTTTAGTGTCACGTGTACCGAGGTACAGTTAAAAAGTATTGTTCTGCATACATGGTTTCCCATGGCAGGTTGATGGCAAAAGTGAAGTCGTTTGGGGTTCAGGGTGTACTAGCTAGATGGATAAAGAATTGGCTGGGCAACAGGAGACAGAGAGTAGTGGTGGAAGGGAGTGTCTCAAAATGGAGAAGGGTGACTAGTGGTGTTCCACAGGGATCCGTGCTCGGACCACTGATGTTTGTGATATACATAAATGATCCGGAGGAAGGTATAGGTGGTCTGATTAGCAAGTTTGCAGATGATACTAAGATTGGTGGAGTTGCAGATAGCGAGGAGGACTGTCAGAGAATACAACAAAATATAGATAGATTGGAGAGTTGGGAAGAGAAATGGCAGATGGAGTTCAATCCAGGCAAATGCGAGGTGATGCATTTTGGAAGATCAAATTCAAGAGCAGACTATATGGTCAATGGAAGGGTCCTGGGGAAAATTGATGTACAGCGAGATCTGGGAGTTCAGGTCCATTGTACCCTGAAGGTGGCAACGCAGGTCGATAGAGCGGTCAAGAAGGCATACAGCATGCTTGCCTTCATCGGACGGGGTATTGACTACAAGAGTCGGCAGGTCATGTTACAGTTGTATAGGACTTTGGTTCGGCCACATTTGGAACACTGCATGCAGTTCTGGTCGCCACATTACCAGAAGGATGTGGATGCTTTAGAGAGGGTGCAGAGGAGGTTCACCAGGATGTTGCCTGGTATGGAGGGTGCTAGCGATGAAGAAAGGTTGAGTAGATTAGGATTGTTTTCGTTGGAAAGACACAGGTTGAGGGGGGACCTGATTGAGGTCTACAAAATTATGAGAGGTATGGACAGGGTGGATAGCAACAAGCTTTTTCCAAGAGTGGGGGTGTCAGTTACAAGGGGTCACGATTTCAAGGTGAGAGGGAGAAAGTTTAAGGGAGATGTGCGTGGAAAGTTTTTTACGCAGAGGGTGGTGGGTGCCTGGAACGCTTTGCCAGCGGAGGTGGTAGAGGCGGGCACGATAGCATCATTTAAGAGGCATCTAGACAGGTATATGAACGGGCGGCAACAGAGGGAAGTAGACCTTGGAAAATAGGAGACAGGTTTAGATAAAGGATCTGGATCGGCGCAGGCTGGGAGGGCCGAAGGGCCTGTTCCTGTGCTGTAATTTTCTTTGTTCTTTGTTCTACAGTCCAGACAGATTGTTCCATACATGAAAATAAATTACTTGGGGCAAACATAAAATACACAATGCAAAAAATAGACACAGGCATCGGGTGAAGCATGCGGAGTGTAGAACTACTCAGCAGAGAAGATGTGTGAAGAAATCAGATCAGTCCATACGAGGGTCATTTAGGAGTCTGGGAACAGCGGGGAAGAAGCTGTTTGAGTCTGTTCGTGCGTGTTCTCAGACTTTTGTTTCTCCTGCCCGATGGAGGAAGTTGGAAGAGTGAGTAAGCCGGGTGGGAGGGATCTTTGATTATGCTGCCCGCTTTCCCCAGGCAGCGGGAGGTGTAGATGGAATCAATGGATGGGAGGCAGGTTCGTGTGATGGACTGGGCGGTATTCACGACTCTCTGAAGTTCCTTGCGGTCCTGGGCCGAGCAGTTGCCATACCAGGCTGTGATGCAGCCCAATAGGATGCTTTCTATTGTGCATCTATAAAAGTTGGTAAGAGTTGATGTGACCATCAATTCACAAGACACGTGGTTGGAAGTGAACAGTGGTTTTAATAGTCTTACAACAGAGCCTGCCTGCGACGTGATGAACTGGCAGGCAGGCTCACGACTGCAAAGCTTTGTACTTCCGGTTAGTGGGAGGAGCCATGGGCAGAGCCATGGGTGGAGCCCAGTACAAACTCCTCATCTCCCCCTATGGGCAGAGCCGCGCAACTGCTCGTATACCGAGCTAACATGAATACAGCACATCATATAACAACAGTGTGAATTGCGCGGAATGTGATTCACCACAAGAGTCAATGTGGACATGCTGAGTTTCCTTAGTTTCCTGAGGAAGTATAGGCGCTTTCTTGGTGGTGGCGTCGATGTGGGTGGACCAGGATTATCTGGCTGTGAGAATGGGGATGAGCACTGAAGGGGAGATGTTCTGGCCATTATGATGTGGGGCAGGTTTGAAGGATTAACCAGTCTATTCCTACCAATCAGTTTTGTGTATGGTAGCGGGGAGAGGGTAAGGCAGGACAATGAGCTGTATCATTGGGGACAGGGGGGTGAAGGGAATTCCAGTTGCTAATTCTGCGAGGTTGTTTCCAAGCGAGGAGCGAGCCCGTTTAAACCTGAGCACTCTTTCCTTCTTTTTAAGACCCCGTCTGAACAAGGTAGCACTTCCACAACTGGCCCAGTGAGCTCGCCACCCTCTGTGACTACTGGTAAGTGCCTGAATAAAAGGGCCTACGGTATTCTGCAGCGTTGCAGGGGCAGCAGTGAGGGAGCGCTGCACAGTCCGAGCTGCTGTCCCTGGATGAGACGTTAAGTCGTGGTCCCCTCGGGTGGATGTAAAAGATCCCACGGGCGCTATTTCAGAGATCGGGGGGAGTTCGCCCCGTTGTCTTGGGGCCAATATTGATCCCTCAAACCAACATCACCAAAACTGATAATCTGGTCATTTAAGTTCTCGCTGTCTGTGGGAGCTTGCTGTTCGCAAATTGTTTCCTGCGTTTCCTACCTTACCACAATAATTGCATTTGAAGCGTTTTGGGATTTCCTACGCCATTTAAAAGTCTTTCTAGCAAACCTGCCGGGCATCAACACATTGCTGCCGGCTCCGTCATTGCTGGAACAGCTGATCAAAGTATTAATACACTAGTCCGCGATGCTGGAGACTACGTAAAGCCACTCTGCTAAAACGTGAGTGTACACTTTGCTAGTGTGCCCGCAAGCTCAGTTCCCTCAACCAACTTCACTGAAAACCGATTCTCTGGTCATTTGCCACATTGCTGTTTGTGGGAGCTTGCTTTGCGCAAATTGGCTGCCAAGTTTTCTCCTGTTATGACCGATAGCAGGTGTATGGTTTCAATATGAAATGTATTTGGTCAGTGAGTCTAGTTCCTACCGGGCATTCTGCTGGCAATCTCACTCCGACAGATGCAGAACAGCCACTGTGGGAAAACAGAGCAATGTCACCCAGGTGCATAGGGCTTGGCAGTTGGCTATGCTGTAGGTTATTTGGCTGTGCAGCTGCCTGTGCTACATTTAACTTGCACCGAGTGGGGGGGGAGTGTTCAACCTCCTTGCACTGATCTGCTTTACTGGAGCGCAAGATTCACCTGAGCAACAGGAGGATCGGGGACTCTGCCAGTGGGTAAAAGCCCCAATCGTTGTTAAATGCTCCAGCAATTGACAGGGGCATAACTTACCAGGCAATGGGAGAGGATTCCACCTCGGCTAACGTGATGTGGGAAGCAATGCTACTCGTGTCTTGTGTGGAGGTTTTGTGAATGAACGCAGAACATTGCGGCCCGACAGCTTTTGTGTTCCTGCCATGAACCTTGAGGTGCCAGCCAGCCACGCTGCTGCCCTGGCAGAGGGCTGGCAGCCTGGCCACATCTGTCATGTAGAGTGGGAGGCCTTGGCGTGGAGTAAGCTGGCTTCTGGCCCAGCTGGCATTGCGTTGTGCTGAGCCCAAGAAGCAAAGATGTGCAATTTCTCTAGACTCGTGACGCGGGATGCAAGATATCCCTCGCGGAGCTGACCGAAAACAAACAAGCTTTGCAAATCGATTCTGTAATTCAGCAGCTTTATGGGCAGCAGGGTGGCGCAGCGGGTTAGCACTGCTGCCTCACGGCGCCGAGGTCCCAGGTTCGATCCCGGTCACTGTCCATGTGGAGTTTGCCCATTCTCCCCGTGTCTGCGTGGGTTTCGCCCCCACAACCCAAAGATGTGCAGGCTAGGTGGATTGGCCACGCTAAATTGCCCCTTAATTGGAAAAAATGAATTGGGTACTCTAAAATTTTTTTTTTTTTAAATAATAATTCAGCAGCTTTATGTATTAATTGGGGTCCATATGTTACTGAGCACAAAATAGTGATGAAAGCAGCTCCTGAATTTTCCCAGGCTTTTTCCCAGGGTACAGGGGTAATTACTAGGGGGTCATAGGTTAAAGGTGCAAGGGTCAAGGTTTAGAGGAGATGTACGAGGCTAGTTTTTTTGCACAGAGGGTAGTGGGTGTCTGGAACTCGCTGCCGGAGGAGGTGGTGGAAGCAGGGACGATAGTGATATTTAAGGGGCATCTTGACAAATACATGAATAGGATGGGAATAGAGGGATACGGACCCAGGAAGTGTAGAAGATTGTAGTTTAGACGGGCAGCATGGTCGGCACGGGCTTGGAGGGCCGAAGGGCCTGTTCCTGTGCTGTACTTTTCTTTGTTCTTTGTTTGAATTATGCTCCATTCAGTCCTTGAACTGGGCTATGCCAAGGGGGGAAGCATTGGACAGAAAGCTCTCCGCAGGAAGGCGGGGGGGGGGGGGGGGGGGGGGGGGGGGGTGTAAGGTTTCCCAAATTGCCCCAAAAAAGGAAACAGTTCTCACTTGGCCCATTGTTGTCATCTGGTTTTGTTCCTTTTTCCCGTCGCTCCAGGTAATGATGGTCTGAATGCTGCTGGCTCAGGCGGAGCCTCCGCAGGTAACACGAATCATCAGCCGCCACCAGCAGGCGGCAGAGGCAATGGACGCAGCCCAGGAAATAACCAGGCAGTCACCACATCCAGCGCCACCCCGGCAACCACCACCCTCAGCAACGGAAGGGATCCAAGGCGGGTACCGAAGCGATGATGATTCTCTGAACTTTGAATTGTTCACCTTTTTAATTTCCCCTTTGATATCTCGCAGAACCAGTATCAAAGTGATATTGTTTTTAACCGAATCCCATCCTTCACCATCCCCCAGCCTCTTTAGGATGAGCACCTCAAGACATTTGGAATCATGACCGTCGAGAAGGTGACTCAATCCTCCCTGACCTCCCTTCCTGATTGCCTTGTTTGATAGGCCTTGTTTGATCCGAGCAATTATGCCTTTTTAAAATTTCCACAGTGACTTTAATGATCTGACAATTCAAATGTGTTTGGTCCAAATCAGCGGAGTGCAGCTTTCATAGCAGATTGATGATGAAGAGAGCTGTTCTGAGAGAGAAGAGGTGTTGTGCGGCAGGGCTGAGACACTGTGGCACCCTTACACCTCTTCAATCCTACCTTGTACCAATATGAGCAAATCTTGTCACAAATTGAAGGTGGGTTTACTTGCTCCCTGCAGCCAATCCATGTCCAGCGTTTGTGTATCCAGCTGTACTGTTGCCTCTGAATGGCTTGGAAAGGGAGGCCTCTGTAACTTCCATGTTCCCTCGATCCTCTCTCTGTTTGGCAAGAGGCATTTTGTGCACCATTCCCCCACCACCAGCTTCAAATATCATCGGAGGTGGCTTGCTTTGTGGCAAATTCCACTCCCCCCTTAAATCATAGAATCCCTACAGTGCAGAAGGAGGCCATTCAGCCCATCGAGTCTGCATTGACCCTCTGACAGAGCACGGTTTATCATGGCCAATCCATCTTTGGACTGTGGGAGGAAACCGGAGCACCCGGAGGAAACCCACGCAGACACGGGGAGAACGTGCAGACTCCACACGGACAGTGACCCGAGGCTGGAATTGAACCCGGGCCCCCGGTGCTGTGAGGTGCTAACCACTGTGCCACACCTTACTGTGGCGCCCTTAGTGTGCCACTGTGCCACCTGCACTTGTACAATCCTGTCACTGGTGTGTGTAAAGATGAATTTTGTTTTTTCTGTCCTGAAGATGATGTGTCCTCGCTGGGGTACAGTCCCAGAGACCCTTCCGTACCTTGACCAAGTGCTGATCCTGCGTGTGTGTCTGTCAGCATCAGCTCGAGACACCAGGCATCCTCTCTCCTGTGAATTGCTGCCTTGAACCTCATTTCCAGCCACGTTTCTGTGATGTGGGCTGCTCTCAGAAGCATTTTGGGTTTTAAAATACTTTGTCCCGATTGCTGCAGGCAGTGTTTATTTTAGATTTCCTATTTCTACCCATCATGGACCCGAGTGAAATCAGTGTTCGAATCGACATCAAAGCTCCCGAGCCAGCTCAGTCTGCCCCCCTAGAATTGTTTGCAACAGATATTTCAAAGCGCTTCGAGGAGTTGGCAAGGGACAGGTGAATCCTCTGCCCATTTCTTTATGCCCTATTTTATTGCATGGTGGTGCGGAGACCTGGCTGAATGATGCTTCTCACCGTTCCATCTTTCTGCCCCCCCCCTTTTTTTTGTACAATGGCACACTCAATCTGCCCCATTTCTTGTCAGTAAAGGTGTGAAGGCTCATCCTTTTTGTTGACTTTGTTCCCAGTAAGTGCGAGATGGACTTACATTTCCTTATTCATAGAATCATCGAATTTACAGTGCAGAAGGAGGCCATTCGGCCCATCGAGCCTGCACCAGCTCTTGGGAAGATCACCCCACTCGAGCACACACCTTTCCTCCACCTCATCTCCTTAACCCAGTAACCCCAATAAGCCTTTTTTTTTGGACACTAAGGGCAATTTATCATGGCCAATCCCCCTAACTCGCACATCTTTGGACTGTGGGAGGAAACCGGAGCACCCGGAGGAAACCCACGCAGACACGGGGAGGACGTGCAGACTCCACACAGACAGTGACCCAAGTCGAACCTGGGACCCTGGAGCTGTGAAGCAACTGTGCCAACCACTGTGCTACCGTGCTGCCCTTGTGTCAGTCACGACTCCGTGAAGTTACTTTGAAAAGCCCTTAGTCACCTCATTCCGGCACCTGTTCGGGTACACGGAGGGAGAATTCAGAATGTCCAATTCACCTAACGAGCGCGTCTTTCGGGACTGTGGGAGGAAACCGGAGCACCCAGAGGAAACCCACGCAGACACGGGGAGAACGTGCAGACTCCACACAGACAGTGACCCAAGCCGGGAATCGAACCAGGGTCCCTGGCGCTGTGAAGCAGCAGTGCTAACCACTGTGCTACCATGCCTCCCTACTCCAGAGACGTGAGCACAAAATCTAGGCTGACACTCGAATGCAGTGCTGAGGGAGCACTACACTGTAGGGGAAGCCATCCTTTGGATGTGATGTTAAACTGAGGCCGCATCAGCCCCCTTGAGTGGATATAAAAGGTCCCACAGCCACTGCTTCAAAGTAGAACAGGGGAGTTCTCCCAGCATCCTCTATTTATCCCTCAACCAACTAAAGGGGCAGCACAGTGGTTACCACGGTAACCTCACGGCGCCGAGGTCCCAGGTTCGATCCCGGCTCTGGGTCACTGTCCATGTGGAGTTTGCACATTCTCCCCGTGTCTGCGTGGGTCTCACCCCCACAACCCAAAGATGTGCAGGGTAGGTGGATTGGCCACGCTAAATTGCCCCTTAATTGGAAAAAAAATAATTGGGTACGCTTTTCCAAAAAAAAAATCACTAAAATGAAACAGATTATTCAGTTGCATTGCTGTTGATGGGAGATTGCTAACTGTACACAAATTGCCCATTACATTTCCTACCTTATAACAGGGCAACTCCACTTCAAAGTACTTCTTTGGTTCTAAAAGGATTTGAAGCCTCTTCTTTTCCCCCCCTGTTTTGTGACAGACGGAATTTGCGTATTGGAGACCGGGGAGGATTGTGTCTTATCACTGTTGCAATTAGTTTTGAGATCCATGATAATCACGTTTGCTAGTGTTTAATTCAGAGCCAGGCAAATCTAATTATCGGCGGGTACGCTTCCTGCCTCTCTGAATGCTTTTCACGAAACCTTTCGAGGCCTTCCTCTCTCCCTCCTGCCCAGCTCCCGGTATGTCGCTGTGCCAACATGCACATTTTCAATTTGCAATACTTGCCTTCTGCAGCTGGACAAGTCCTTTTCCGGTGCCACCAGCAGGCGCACCTTGCCAACCAGCCAGGGTGTGGGGGGGGCCATCTGTACACTATGCTGGCCTCCAATATGTCACAGTTATTGATCATAGAGTCCCATCTTTGATGGTAATTTTGCATGTAAAATGTTCAATCGATAATTTTAATGGATTGTCAGCCAACGTCACTGAGTGATTATCTGCTGCTAATGGCATCTTGCTGTGCGCAAACTCGGTTGTGCTTCCTATATTATTATTTCTTGTAAATAAACCCAATTTTTTCCAATTAAGGGGCAATTTAGCGCGGCCAATCCACCTACCCTGCACATCGTTTGGGTTGTGGAGGCGAAACCCACACAGACACTGGGAGAATGTGCAAAGTCCACACGGACAGTGACCCAGAGCCGGGATCGAACCCGGGTTCTAAGCACCGTGAGGCAGCAGTGCTAACCCACTGCGCCACCGTGCGGCCCTTGCTTCCTATATTATAACCGTGATTGCACGAAAAGTGCGCTTTCTTGGCTGGGAAGCACTTAGGGGCATGCCGAGGTGGTGAAAGGTGCGATAGAAATACACGTCTTGTTCCACTCTTGGGGAAGACCGTTATCTATTGCTGACAAAGGTATGTTCTCCTGGCATTTGGTTACAGCTGAAAGAATCTGGCCGTATCGCATCAACGCCAGATCCACCAGAAGCTTCAAGGCCACCTTTTTTTTTTAGATGGAGAATGATTTTTTTAATACGGAACAAAAATCCTAGTTTTCTCCCTTCGATAACCTGTGACATTGGAGCAAGTCCTGGAGTTATCCTAGCATCACACCTGCGTGCCTGCTCACCATTACCCTCGGTACGGCCACTGGCTGGCGTATCTTCTCTCCCTCCCACCTCCCCCACCGCCGCGACCGATTTCTGCGGCCAAATGCCTTCCTGTCACCTCAGTCAAGATTAGTTTTGTTTTTAATAAATGTAGAGCACCCAATTATTTTTTTCCAATTAACGCGCAATGTAGTGTGGCCAGTCCCCCTACCCTGCACATGCTTGTGTTGTAGGGGTGAGACCCACACAGACACGGGGGAGAATGTGCAAACTCCACACAGACCGCTCGGGGCTGGTTTAGCACACTGGGCTAAATCGCTGGCTTTGAAGGCAGGCCAGCAGCACGGTTCAATTCCCGTACCGGCCTCCCCGAACAGGCGCCGGAATGTGGCGACTAGGGGCTTTTCACAGTAACTTCATTCACGCCTACTCGTGACAATAAGTGATTTTCATTTCATTTCAGACAGTGACCGGGGCCGGGATTGAACCCGGATCCTCAGCACAGCGAGGCAGCAATGCTAACCACTGCACTACCGTGCCCCCCTCAGTCAAGATTAGTTAACACACCAGACAAAATTTAGGATCTCCATTAGTGCCATAGAACATACAGTGCAGAAGGAGGCCATTCGGCCCATCGGGTCTGCACCAACCCATGTAAGCCCTCACTTCCACCCTATCCCCGTAACCCAGTAATCCCTCCTAACCTTTTTGGACACTAAGGGGCAATTTATCATGGCCAATCCACCTAACCTGCACATCTTTGGACTGTGGGAGGAAACCGGAGCACCCGGAGGAAACCCACGCACACACGGGGAGGACGTGCAGACTCCGCACAGACAGTGACCCAGCGGGGAATCGAACCTGGGACCCTGGCGCTGTGAAGCCACACCTGTGCTGCCATACTAAGCAGTGAATTTATGCCCTGAGCTACCAGCATTTTCTTTCTGATTTGATTAGGAAATCCCAGGTTAGTGAGATCTCCCGTCACTGCACTACAGTGACAGAAATATCAGAGAGCCAGCCACCAATGCAGACGTAACTCGTGAGTGCCACTCAGTGGTGCCAATCTGACACTGCAGTAGTGCAACGGCTCTGTAAAACCTCATTTCAAAGGAGGGTTTTCTGCTGGACGAAATGGTGGGACTTGTGATCTCTATTGGTTGACATATACCCTCAACATGAATTTTTTGTAAAATTATTGTTGGCAATCAGCAATAATGGCAACTATAAATGTGCATTAACAAGCGGGCATGGATGGAATTATTGAAGGAGGGCTGTGTACTGCCAACACCGTACCCAATTGCATCAGATCAATTTGCCACAAATACTGTTGATAAATAGAAACGCAAAATGCTGCAAGCACTCGGCGATGTAGAGGGACAGAGTTAGCGTGGCATTTTCTGCTTCTGTTTGATTTCCAGCATCCAAAGTATTTTGCTTTTGTGTTGTGCTTGTTAATAAACGCTTCTTTTGAACGTGTGTTGTGTTATTTCCTCAAATTTCTATTTATCTCTTTACATTAAAAAAAAATGTTGCAAGGGCAAATCTGACTGACGTCAACATCTGACTCGCAGTATATATCTGTGGCAACCAGCCGGGGTGCCAATCTCTGCCGTGCTGCCAGTTAGTGCATGTTTTTTGTATACCATACAGATGGACAGGCAGGAGGATCTGCCAGTTCGAGGTTTCCTACATGACAACAGTGACGACATTTTGCAAAGTGCTTCGTTAGCTGCCCGTGCATTGGGGTTGCACAATGTAAACGATGCTCTATAAATGCACATCTTTGTAAAGAAGGCTGCACAAGTGGCAGATCAGAGGCGATGATTCTTTACCGCAAGATCTGTACCCTCGTTGGAATTCGGCGCAGCAGTGGTCAATTCAGCCCTTTGACGGACGGAGCAGGCTCGATCAGATCATGGCCGATCACTTCATGGCCGATCATGGTAGCATTGTGGATAGCACAATCGCTTCACAGCTCCAGGGTCCCAGGTTCGATTCCGGCTTGGGTCACTGTCTGTGCGGAGTCTGCACATCGTCCCCGTGTGTGCGTGGGTTTCCTCCGGGTGCTCCGGTTTCCTCCCACAGTCCAAAGATGTGCAGGTTAGGTGGATTGGCCGTGCTAAATTGCCCGTAGTGTCCTAAAAAAGTAAGGTTAGGGGGGGGTTGTTGGGTTACGGGTATAGGGTGGATACGTGGGTTTGAGTAGGGTGATCATTGCTCGGCACAACATCGAGGGCCGATGGGCCTGTTCTGTGCTGTACTGTTCTATGTTCTATGTGCAGGTTAGGTGGATTGGCCATGATAAATTACCCTTAGTGACCAAAATTGCCCTTAGTGTTGGGTGGGGTTATGGTGGAGGTGTTGACCTTAGGTAGGGTGCTCTTTCCAGGAGCCGGTGCAGACTCGATGGGCCGAATGGCCTCCTGCACTGTAAATTCTATGAAATGGTCTCAAATCCAATTGGGAAGATGCCGAGTCGAAGATTGTGTGTGCCATCCGATAAGATAATGTCTGGGACAACATCCTAAGATGGAGTGGATATAGCACTTGGGGAGAATGGGATCAAAGGCTATGGGGAGAAAGGATTAGGCTATTAGAACAGAGAACAGTACAGTACAGAACAGGCCCTTCGGCCCTCGATGTTGTGCCGAGCAATGATCACCCTACTCAAACCCACGTATCCACCCTATACCCGTAACCCAACAACCCCCCCTTAACCTTACTTTTTGGGACACTATGGGCAATTTATCATGGCCAATCCACCTAACCCACACATCTTTGGACTGTGGGAGGAAACCGGAGCACCCGGAGGAAACCCACGCACACAGGGGGAGGACGTGCAGACTCCGCACAGACAGTGACCCATCTGGGAATCGAACCTGGGACCCTGGAGCTGTGAAGCATTTATGCTAACCACCATGCTACCGTGCTGCCCTTGAGTTGGATGATCAGCCATGATCGTGATGAATGGCAGCGCAGGCTCGAAGGGCCAAAAGGCCTCCTCCTGCTCCTATCCTCTGTGTAGCTATGGTTACAGAATGAGGGCTGGCAGGAGAGACGGCCTCGAGCCAGACTGGGCTGGGGTGGAATGGATTGAATACTGTGCCCCAAGATCTTTTTAAATTTAATTGGAAGTTGAATAATAAAGACCTTGCCCAGCGCAAGAAGTAATTGTAAGATATGCACTCTTGTTTTTTTTAAGTGTCTTTTTGAGACTACCTGCCACTGTCTCCTCCTGCTCTTCCTTCTGAGTCCTGCTAAATTTGGACACGGACTGCTTCAGTATCTGAGGAGTCGCGAATGGTGCTGAACGTTGTGCAATCGTCAGCGAACATGCCCACTCCTGACATGATGGAAGGAAGTCCATTGATGAAACAGTGTCATCAGGCAAATGTCCACCTTCACCTGTTTCAGTAGGACTGGACGATCCCGCCATTGGGCAGGGCCAGTAAATCCTGGCCTAGGTAGCGACCAGGACCATGAACCCAGGCTGCTATGACATACAAACCAGAAGCTGCAGTCGCCTTCCGGCCCCTCGAGCCAAGTTTGCCAAGATCATGGCTGATTTGACAGTAACCTCAAATTTGCATCCCGTCTACCCCCAATAACCTTTCACCCCCTTGCTTACCAAGAATCTATTGAGCTCTGCCTTAATATTCACTCTGCTTCCACTGTCTTTTGATGGAAAATTCCAGACACTCATGAGAGGAAATATTTCTCCTCATCTCCTCCTCAATTGGGCAACTCCTTGAGCGGGATTCTCCGACCCCCCCCCCCCCCCCCCCCCCCCCGCTGGGTCGGAGAATCGCCCGGGGGGGGTGGCGTGAATCCTGCCCCCGCCGGCTGCAGAATTCCCCGGCGCCGAGGATTTGGCAACGCCCCCCCCCCCCCGGGCAATTCTCCAGCCCATGATGGGCCGAGTGGCCACCAGTCTTTGGCCAGTCCCGCTGGCGTATTAAAGAAAACCCTGCGCATGCGCCAACTCGCGCTGGCCGGCGGAGGATTCCTCACCTTTGGGGTTCCCGCCACTCCTTCGCGTCGGAGTTGCCTGCCCCGCAGAATCCCGCCCCTTATTTTTAAACAGTGACCTCTCAGATTCTCCCACAAGAGGAAGCATCCTCCCCACACCCACCTTGTCAAGAACCGTCTGGATCTTAAAGGTTTCAATCAAGTCGCCTCTCTCTTCTAAACTCCAGCAGATACAAGCTCAGCCTGTCTAACCATTCCTTGTAAGGCAACCCACCCATTCCATAGTCTAATAAACCTCTGCACTGCTGCCAACAAAGATGCTGAAGCCAGTGCCGCAGTGCTCGAGGTTTGCTTACTCAGCACTTGGAGTTTTGTTTAATTTTTAGCAGCAACATGCATTACAATTCGATATGTTTTGAACTAGGCTGTAAACAAAGATTCGAATGTCTATAGCACCTGGCATTATCTGAGGATGCCTCAAGGTGGTTTACAACCAATTAAATAGATTTTGGGGGGGGGGGGGGCGGTACGGCGCAGTGGGTTAGCACTGCTGCCTCACGGCGCTGAGGACCCGGGTTTCAATCCCGGCTCTGGGTCACTGTCCGTGTGGAGTTTGCACATTCTCCCCGTGTCTGTGGGTTTCTCCCCCACAACCCAAAGATGTGCAGGGTAGGTGGATTGGCTGCACTAAATTGCCCCTTAATTGGATAAAAAGAATTGGGTACTCTAAATTTATTTTTTTTAAAAAGGTTTTTGAACTGTAGTCACTGCTGTAATGGAGGAAATACAGCAACCAATTTGCATACCGCACCAATAGGGCAGCACGGTAGCATTGTGGATAGCACAATCGCTTCACAGCTCCAGGGTCCCAGGTTCGATTCCGGCTTGGGTCACTGTCTGTGCGGAGTCTGCACATCCTCCCCGTGTGTGCGTGGGGTTCCCTCCGGGTGCTCCGGTTTCCTCCCACAGTCCAAAGATGTGCGGGTTAGGTGGATTGGCCATGATAAATTGCCCTTAGTGTCCAAAATTGCCCTCAGTGGGGTTACTGAGTTATGGGGATAGGGTGGAGGTGTTGACCTTGGGTAGGGGGTAGGGTGCTCTTTCCAAGAGCCGGTGCAGACTCGATGGGCCGAATGGCCTCCTTCTGCACTGTAAATTCTATGTAAATCTATGTAAATATGACGATGAACCAGATAATTGGTTGCAGTGATCATAGAATCCTCAGAATGCAGAAGGAGGCCATTCGGCCCATCGAGCCTGCACCAACCCTCTGAAAGAGCACCCCAACCTACGCCAACTCCCCTGCCCTAAACCTGTGAACCTGTAACCCCATCAAACCTTTGGACATCATGGGCAATCCACCTAACCCGCACATCTTTGGACTGTCCTGGAAATAGGTGAGTTTCTAACCCTTCCTCAAAAGGGATAAATCCCATCCTGTCTCTCCTCCTAGAATTTACAGTGCAGAAGGAGGCCATTTGGCCCATCAAGTCTGCACCGCCCCTTGGAAAGAGCTCCCTACCTAAGCCCACACCTTCACTCTATCCCCGTAGCCCCACCTAACCTTTTTGGACGCTTAAGAGCAATTTAGCACGGCCAATCCACCTAACCTGCACATCTTTGGACTGTGGGAGGAAACCCCACAATATGAGGACGAGAGTGTGAGACAGGCGGGTAGGCTGGAGGAGGTAGATGTTCTGAGGGAAGATGTATTGGCAATTTTGAAAAATCTGAGGGTCGACAAGTCCCCTGGGCCAGATGGGATATATCCTTTGGGAGGCAAGGGATGAGATTGCAGAGCCTTTGGCTTTGATCTTTGGGTCCTCACTGTCCACGGGGGTAGTGCCAGAGGACTGGAGAGTGGCAAATGTTGTTCCTCTGTTCAAGAAAGGGAATAGGAATGACCCTAGTAATTATAGGCCGGTTAGTCTTACTTCGGTGGACGGGAAGTTAATGGAAAGCGTCCTGCGGGATAGGATTAATGACCATTTGGAAAGATTCAAATACATGAATAGGATGGGAATAGAGGGATACGGACCCAGGAAGTGTAGAAGATTTTAGTTTAGACGGGCAGCATGGTCGGTACAGGCTTGGAGGGCCGAAGGGCCTGTTCCTGTGCTGTACTTTTCTTTGTTCTTTGCAGCTTAATCCAGGATAGTCAACAAGGATTTGTGAAGGGTAAATCTTGCCTCACAAATTTGATTGAATTCTTTGAGGAGGTAACTAAGTGTGTAGATGAAGGTAGAGCAGTTGATGGATACATGGATTTTAGTAAGGTGTTTGATAAGGTTCCCCATGGTTGGCTCATGAAGAAAGTAAGGAGGTGTGGGATAGAGGGAAATTTGACCAATTGGATCAGCAACTGGCTATCACATGGAAGACAGAGGGTGGTGGAGGATGGAAAATGTTCAGACTGGAGATCAGTTACCAGCGGTGTACCACAGGGATCAGTGCTGGGTCCTCTGCTATTTGTGATTTTTATCAATGACTTGGAGGAGGGGGCTGAAGGGTGGGTCAGTAAATTTGTTGATGACACCAAGATTGGTGGAGTAGTGGATGAGGTGGAGGGCTGTTGTAGGCTGCAAAGAGACATTAATGGGATGCAGAGCTGGGCTGAAAAATGGCAGATGGAGTTTAACCCTGATAAGCGCGAGGTGATTCATTTTGGTCGGAAAAATTTGAATGCGGATTACAGGGTCAACGGCAGGGTTCTGAGGAATGTGGAGGAACAGAGAGATCTTGGGGTTCATGTCCACAGATCTCTGAAGGTTGCCACTCAAGTGGATAGAGCCGTGAAGAAGGCCTATAGCGTGTTAGCGTTTATTAACAGGGGGCTTGAGTTTCAGAGCTGCGGGGTTATGCTGCAACTATACATGACCCTGGTGAGACCACATTTGGAGTATTGTGTGAAGTTCTGGTCACCTCACTATCGGAAGGATGTGGAAGCATTGGAAAGGTGCAAAGGAGATTTACCAGGATGCTGCCTGGATTGGAGGGTAGGAGGAAAGGTTGAGGGAGCTAGGGCTTTTCTCATTGAAGCGAAGGAGGATGAGAGGCGACTTAATCGAGGTTTATAAGATGATGAGGGGGATAGATAGAGTGGACGTTCAGAGACTATTTCCTCGGGTAGATGTAGCTGTTACAAGGGGGCATAACTATAAGATTCAGGGTGGGAGATATAGGAGGGATGTCCGAGGTAGGTTCTTTACTCAGAGTGGTTAGGGTGTGGAATGGACTGCCTGCTGTGATAGTGGAGTCGGACACTTTAGGAACTTTCAAGCGGTTATTGGATAGGCACATGGAGCACACCAGAATGACAGGGAGTGGGATAGCTTGATCTTGGTTTCGGACAATGCTCGGCACAACATCGAGGGCCGAAGGGACTGTTCTGTGCTGTACTGTTCTATGTTAAACCGGAGCACCCGGAGGAAACCCACGCAGACATGGGGAGAACGTACAAACTCAAGGCGCTGTGAGGCAGCGGTGCTAACCACTGTGCCACCGTGCTGCCAACCACTGCGTCACTCTTTGTTGGTTAAGGGCTGAATATTAGCCCGGGACACCAGCGGAGAGTCCCCTGCTGTTCCAATCATGCCACACATCTGCCTGAACAGAGGGGGCCTGAGTGTAACCTGTCATCCAAAAGGCCGATCCTGGGACAACAAAGCCCAATACTGGGGGTGTCGGCCTGCATTCTGCTCGGGTCTCTGTATGAACCCCCGACCTGCTGGATTTTCATTCATTTCAAATGGTTTTCTTTTTACAGTTTATTTTTTTTAATAAATTTAGATTACCCAATTATTTTTTCCAACTAAGGGGCAATTTAGCGTGGCCAATCCACCTACTCTGCACATTTTTTTGGGTTGTGGGGGCGAAACCCACGCAGACACGGGGAGAATGTGCAAACTCCACACGGACAGTGACCCAGAGCCGGGATCGGACCTGGGACCTCAGCGCCGTGAGGCGGTTGTGCTAACCACTAGGCCACCGTGCTGCCCTTCTTTTTACAGTTTAGGTCAGACTCGTCCAACCTTTTCCGGGGAGGGGGGGCACATTTCAAATTAAGCAAATTTTAGAAACGTACGGTTTTGCTCAACATTAAACATGTTTTTTTTCAAATAAAAAGCTGACCTATGAAAAGAAACGAGGTGCTGAACAAAACAACGATGTCAAAGCAATAAACTGATTATTTAAATGAATGAGTGAGAGGGTATGTGTGTTTGTGTATGTGTGTGTCTCCCCCCTTCTCACTAGTGAGCCTATCAGCAGCCAATCCAGCAAGAAGTAGCCTCCAATTGGACCAGCAGCCTGACAGCATTTTTCAAATGAGCTTGGCGGGCCCAGTTCAGAGACCTCATGGGAGCCACAGGCCGTGGGGTGGTCAAGCCTGGTTTACGTACCGTAATTCAAGTAAACGTGCCAGTGACCATGCTGAATCTGTACACCTAATTTAAACAGCATTGAATTAAAAATAGCACATAACAGATATTTATAGATTTGCGACTGATTAGCTTTCAAGAAATTACAACCTAACAGAAAACACCCAAAGGCTCCCATTTTCTGGGAGAACGGCTCCTCTGTCACGTGGTTTGTGTTTGAAAGCTAAAGGTAGGTCTGATTAGCAACATCCCTGAACATCCTGAAGAAACGCAGTAGATAGCAGAGTCGTAAAGTACAGACTGATGAGATTTAATCTGCTTAGCTAAGCACACCTTTTCTTTCAAAAAATATACTTTGTTCATAGAATTTGGGAAAGTATATTACATAACAGGTCAAAGTTGACATTACATAAAAGTCCAAAACATCAGTTTTTTGCAGTAGAGTGTGTTGCACTGAGATGCAGCATTACAATTACAGAGTGGGTTCACAGTATTCATTTAGCGACAAACATACAGCCTGAGGGTTTTGCATGTGCTCTGGTGGGAGGGCCTTCCCCATTGTGCCTATGTGGTGGCTGCCCCAAGCTTTAGAGTTTCCCACAGCACAGAGTTCTGGCATGGGAATGTACCATTCTGCAATCTGCCATCAACGCCTCTTTGCACAGGAAGACCAAAATGGTTCGGGCAGACCAAAAAGCGTTTTTCACCGAGTTGATGATGTTGATGTCTGTCTCGGTGTGTGTCCCTGGGAATAGCCCAGATCACAGAGTCCTGCGTCATGGAGCTCCTCGGGATGAACCTCGACAGGTACCAGCATCGCTGACGAAGACACGGCCACTGGCGAGCTTCCATCGACGCTGCGACACACCCCGTGGAGGGGGAGGAACACCCGCCCTGAGTGTGTAAGAAGGATCTGAGGCAGAGAGAGCACACACAGGCAACTTCAAAGATCGAGGGCTGGATTCTCCGTCGGTGGGATTCTCCGTTTCGCGGGCAGCGCACTCACGCCCACGGATTTCCCGACGCTCCCTCAGCACTGACCCTCCCACAGTGCGGAGCTCCCTCAGCACTGACCCTCCCACAGTGCGGCACTGCCTCAGCACTGACCCTCCCACAGTGCGGCACTGCCTCAGCACTGACACTCCCACAGTGCGGCCCTCCCTCAGCACTGACCCTCCCACAGTGCGGCACTCCCTCAGCACTGACCCTCCCACAGTGCGGAGCTCCCTCAGCACTGACCCTCCCACAGTGCGGAGCTCCCTCAGCACTGACCCTCCCACAGTGCGGCACTCCCTCAGCACTGACCCTCCCACAGTGCGGCGCTCCCTCAGCACTGACCCTCCCACAGTGCGGCACTCCCTCAGCACTGACCCTCCCACAGTGCGGAGCTCCCTCAGCACTGACCCACAGTGCGGCACTCCCTCAGCACTGACCCTCCCACAGTGCGGCGCTCCCTCAGCACTGACCCTCCCACAGTGCGGCGCTCCCTCAGCACCGACCCTCCCTCAGCACTGACCCTCCCACAGTGCGGCACTCCCTCAGCACTGACCCTCCCACAGTGCGGCGCTCCCTCAGCACTGACCCTCCCACAGTGCGGCACTCCCTCAGCACTGACCCTCCCTCAGCACTGACCCTCCCACTGTGCGGTGCTCCCTCAGCACTGACCCTCCCACAGTGCGGAGCTCCCTCAGCACTGACCCTCCCACAGTGCGGCGCTCCCTCAGCACTGACCCTCCCACAGTGCGGCGCTCCCTCAGCACTGACCCTCCCACAGTGCGGCACTCCCTCAGCACTGACCCTCCCACAGTGCGGCACTCCCTCAGCACTGACCCTCCCTCAGCGCTGACCCTCCCACAGTGCGGAGCTCCCTCAGCACTGACCCTCCCACAGTGCGGCGCTCCCTCAGCACTGACCCTCCCACAGTGCGGAACTCCCTCAGCACTGACCCTCCCACAGTGCGGCGCTCCCTCAGCACTGACCCTCCCACAGTGCGGCTCTCCCTCAGCACTGACCCTCCCACAGTGCGGCGCTCCCTCAGCACTGACCCTCCCTCAGCACTGACCCTCCCACAGTGCTGGCGCTCCCTCAGCACTGACCCTCCCACAGTGCGGCGCTCCCTCAGCCCTGACCCACCCTCAGTGCGGAGCTCCCTCAGCCCTGACCCTCCCTCAGCACGGACCCTCCCTCAGCACTGACGCTCCCTCAGCACTGACCCTCCCACAGTGCGGAGCTCCCTCAGCACTGACCCTCCCTCAGCACTGACCCTCCCACAGTGCGGCGCTCCCTCAGCACTGACCCTCCCACAGTGCGGAGCTCCCTCAGCACTGACCCTCCCACAGTGCGGCGCTCCCTCAGCCCTGACCCTCCCACAGTGCGGCGCTCCCTCAGCCCTGACCCTCCCTCAGTACGGACCCTCCCTCAGCACTGACCCTCCCTCAGCACTGACCCTCCCACAGTGCGGAGCTCCCTCAGCACTGACCCTCCCACAGCACTGACCCTCCCACAGTGCGGCACTCACTCAGCACTGACCCTCCCACAGTGCGGCTCTCCCTCAGCACTGACCCTCCCACAGTGCGGCTCTCCCTCAGCACTGACCCACCCTCAGTGCGGAGCTCCCTCAGCCCTGACCCTCCCTCAGCACGGACCCTCCCTCAGCACTGACCCTCCCTCAGCACTGACCCTCCCACAGTGCGGAGCTCCCTCAGCACTGACCCTCCCACAGCACTGACCCTCCCACAGTGCGGCACTCCCTCAGCACTGACCCTCCCACAGTGCGGCTCTCCCTCAGCACTGACCCTCCCACAGTACGGCCCTCCCTCAGCACTGACTCTCCCACAGTGCGGCGCTCCCTCAGCACTGACCCTCCCACAGTGCGGCGCTCCCTCAGCACTGACCCTCCCAAAGTGCGGCGCTCCCTCAGCACTCACCCTCCCACAGTGTGGCGCTCCCTCAGCACTGACCCTCCCACAGTGCGGCGCTCCCTCAGCACTGACCCTCCCACAGTGCGGAGCTCCCTCAGCACTGACCCTCCCACAGTGCGGCTCTCCCTCAGCACTGACCCTCCCACAGTGCGGCACTCCCTCAGCACTGACCCTCCCACAGTGCGGCGCTCCCTCAGCACTGACCCTCCCACAGTGCGGAGCTCCCTCAGCACTGACCCTCCCACAGTGCGGCGCTCCCTCAGCACTGACCATCCCACAGTGCGGCGCTCCCTCAGCACTGACCCTCCCACAGTGCGGCGCTACCTCAGCACTGACCCCCCCGCAGTGCGACGCTCCCTCAGCACTGACCCTCCCTCAGCAGTGACCCTCCCACAGTGCGGCGCTCCCTCAGCACTGACCCTCCCACAGTGCGGCACTCCCTCAGCACTGACCCTCCCACAGTGCGGCGCTCCCTCAGCACTGACCCTCCCACAGTGCGGCACTCCCTCAGCACTGACCCT